>NC_092867.1:19838140-19864214 GCF_032062135.1 Pyxicephalus adspersus | reverse complement strand
AAAGTTGAAAGTGTGACTTGTACTGTAAGATTGGCAATGGAAAAGCTTTTGGGAAGGAGTTTGAGAAGACAACATTACCTGGTAAAGAATCAATTACTGCCACTGGAACACATGGATTCTCCACCAGAGAAAATTTCACTGAGTATCTGCTTTAAAAATAGATCCCTGTGAATCAGACAGCAAAAATCAAAAGACTTTTGATGAACAACTGTTTGTCTTGGGCAACTATTCGCCAACTTGTGCCCACCCTGCATATAATTGTGCCTAAAAAGGGATTCCATGAGCCATCTATAAATCAAAAAAAGTGCAAAAAGGAATTTGCCATATTGACTGAAGATCAATGGTATGCTTAGAAAAATTTATTGCACAAACTTAGCAAGTGCTGATAATTGAGGCACACTGTGTTTTTATTTTATTAGGTTTAGTAACACTTAGGATAGATGAGATCTATAAGAGTCTGATTCCCAAAAAACGTGTAGAATGGAAATGTATGGAAATGAGCAGATTTAGGAAAAACCTTCTATGAAAATACATTCTGCACTAAAAAGGCTCTCCTCTCCAGTTCACTTATAATGGATGTGTTGACATTCTTTTCATGTTTGTTCATTGAAGTAAATAAGTAAACATCATATATTCAGGACAACAGAATGTACTAAAATTATTAATGTAACTTCCGATAAACAAACAAGGGAAGTCATTTGTTTTTTTTTTAAGATCAGCTAAACAACCAGACAATAACGTCAATATAGCAGGCAGCCAAAGATAGCCTTTTAGTGACTACATTATCCTTCTATCACTAAAACAGATTTGGGAAAACAACCAATAACATTGGGTAAGGTGAAAAAAAAAATATACACAGTGGTTTTTGCAGTGCATTTTCTGGAAACAAGTGCAAAGTGGTAATATTTGCCTTTCATCATCATGCTGTTACTCCCAAGCTTTGAAATGTTGTAAAGTAATTCTTTCACAGGCAAGTCTTTCAGCACAACTGATAAGTGTAGTGTATAACTGGGACTTCCTAATTTTTATTATAACTGTAAATATTAAAGGTAATATATTTATTTTAATTACTTTAATTATTATAGTTATTATTTTCTGCAGACTTCTAGGGCAAGAACTGACTGAACTACAAGACCAAAGAAAAATATATTTATTGACATCGCTGCCCCAATACCGCCGATACTGCATGCCGTCGAGTATCAGGTTTTAAGGATTTATAGTTACTGGTGATATAAATAGATTTCCTAATAAAATAGGGCGATAATGTGCCATATGTCTTAATAATGCATATCACTGAAAACTAAACTTCTTCCATTTGCTGCAATTTTTTATAATTATAAATGCGAGGGAGGTTTGCAAGTGTTTGTCACAAAACAAAAAAAAAAAAAAAAAACTCAACAAGCCTGAAAGTTAAATTAAGAAGAGGATTATTCACTGTTCTAAGTACCTCTATGCCTACTTTATGACCATGTACCTGATTAAAGATATTGTGAATAGAGATAACTGCTGCAGTGCTCTTTTTTTATTCTGTTCCGATATATTTATCTTAATTATATTAGTATCATAAAAAAAAAAAAAAAAAGAGTGATCCTAATTATCCCAAAGACCATTGTGATCTTCGTTCAAATATTGGACAAAGAATACTTTGATGTGTCCTATGACTGAGCATACATGTTGTTCTTGTAGTGTTGGTGTGTCTCGCTTTACACAGGGCTCAGTCTGTCTTCTGTCAGGACAGATAACTCATATTACCACTGTGTTAAGAATTGAACTGCCTTAGGAAAAAACAGTAATTCAATATTATCGGTAATGATATATACCAGACAGGCATATGTACCATGTTCAAGGCATATCTATTATTAGAAACCAATCAATGCAATGGGGACAGTATACAATTCTGATTAAGAAGTGGCTTCTTATCCAACACTTGGACTATACATGCCCTGTTTTAACCTTAATTTGGAAGTTTTTTTTCTTAAGTATATGGTTCAATACATAAGATATTAGGTAATGTGGTACACAGTCATATTCAAATAACATATGATATTGGATTAATAATCTGTAAAGCAGAGGTAGTAGTGTGTAGGGACACAGAGAAATAGAAGGTAGATGTAAAACAAGATACTTTTGGGTGCCCTATGGAGTGGTTTGGCAAATGCATATCATAATATTAATAATAATTTGTCCCATTTTCACTTTGCATTTCTCATTCTTTATTAACACAAACACTTTGACATGTGTTACATTATGCAATCATGTGAATTGTTTATCATGGATTGTGCCATGCTTTACCTCCTTGTCTTTAAAGACTCCATCATCCCAAGCTTTATTCACTCGCTGTGTTGCAAACCTTTAAATTCAGATCTACGTTGAATATTGGCAGAGCTAAACTACGTTTTAAATAACAAGAACACATACAAAATTGTGCACTACAAGTGCCCCAAAATAGCATGGGCACCCTTGTTAAGGTAAAAGCGGTCAAACATACCGCTGCCTTACACACAACCAATCTTAGAGTTGTGCACAGGGATAGGATCTCCACCCGTTCCTTTATGGATCATCTGACTCCAAACTTCATGCGTAATATGCTGGCGCTATATAAATCCAGTTTATTTATTTATTATTATTACTTCTGATCCACACAGCTGAGAAAAGCAAGTGGTAGTAAAACAAAGCTGGTTGAATCGTATACCTGACTTTGCAGCTGTAATACCAGTATGCAACAATCTTTAGTTAGATATCCTACCTGCCTGCTGTCCAGCTTTCTTTTCAGATGTCATTTTTTAAAATAATTTTTAACAGTAATTCAAGTTGCCTGAAAACATATATTAAACATTTGTTTCTGTGAACTTCATTTAGCTTGGCCTAGAAAAATTATATTTAGCTGACTGGGGAATCTATTCTACAGAAGGACATTTTTCATAGGTCAAGAAACACTAATGACAATGTGTTCTATAATGGATGGCAAAAGAAATATATGGGAATAGGTTGAGTCGTGACAATACTCCATGTACAGTTTAAACAAACTGATGTATCTTAGTTACAAAGTCCAATGTTCCCAAACAGCAGGCCTAACCTTTAATGTAATACATTGATTATGTAGGTTTTATTACGGCATGAACGGAATGCGTACATATTGCCATTGCTCAAGACAGTCTCCAGTGCAGACTCATAACATATAACATCTGTTTGCTGTTATACGTTTGTCCCATCCTTCCTAAATATTGGTGGTATACATTTGCTGAAAGGACAGAGAAATCAAAAACTCCCTGAAAATGTTGCTAAAATCAACTATTCTTTATTGCAGAAGGATCACATTACCCACAAATTTGTAGTCATTACTATATCCTAGAAAGGATAAAATTTAAAAAGTGACATTGCACCAACCAAGGGGAACACACTGGAAAAGTTCCGAAAAAACGTAGACATTTTAGTTTTACAACGATGCACAGAAGTTATTTTTAATGCAACCAAAAACTCCCATTTAATTATATTGCCCAATATCCAAATCCACTTTGTGGACTATTGTCCCAAGCAACGAATGTTTGTTTTAAGGAGCAACTGCACTCAAATTGGATACCTGGGTCCCATTTTCCAACCATAAATTAATATATTTAAGATGTTGTTCTGAAATGGTGATTTTACTTGGTTCCAAACAAAGTAAAAACCATTAATTTCAGAAATCCAAATACTAAGTCTACCACATAGAAAGAATGCAAGAAATCCTTTATTGAATATAAAAACTATGAGTATTTTTATTTACAGAGTTCCTAGTATTCATTTTCAGTTGGTAAACTAGAGTAAGACAGAATATGAAGGCTTTATGTGAGCGAGTATATATGTGATGCCATAAAGTCAGGATACGGACCATGCCTAAATACAAGCTTTAGCTCTGTGGAGCAATTGTTCAAAATAGGAGTACTATTTCCACAGCCTCCAATGAACAAAAAATTAAAACTGATTTGGTTCAAAAACAAAAATAAAAGCTTACACTTTTTTATCCTCAGAGCTAAACTTTGTTTTTTCAAAGCTATTGTTTATCAGTTTTAGGGACCCTTAATGTCAGTGAATTTATTTAAAAAGGGATGAAAGCCTTCACCAAGCAACTAGAGTAATGATAAAAGATCCCATAGAAAAGATTTTTTGCTAAAAACAAAATATTATAGGCTTGTCAAACAAATATACTTTATGATGAGCCAAGTAAGAACTTAAGACAATGGCTGTGACTAGTGTACAGTACCCCAAAGACGATTACTGCACAAAATAAGGTCTATGGGCTTAGGGAAGTCTATCAATAAATGGATAAGAAACCGGTTTGAAAATCATATTCTGAGAGTATTAATTCATACAAAGAATTGTTTACGGTTTTAGTAGTGTACCCAAAAAGTACATTTAACTTTTACAGAAAATTTAGTTTGGGTTTAAAACTACCATTTCTGTGACTCAAGTAGCAAATAGGGTTTAATATTGATACATGTAAAGATTTGCCCTTTGGGACCACAAACCTGGTATATATATTTTTTTAAGGGGATTAAACTTGAGGCATAATAACAAGCAATGCCGAGCCACAGTTTCTAAAAGAAGCAAAACGCTTTCTTCTTTAAAACTGGTATAGACGCCAAAGATCAAAGGCATTATCCCAAGCCTATACAACGTCAGACCTCATCTGGAATATGTAGCCAGGTTTTAGGCACCAGTTTACAAAATAGGACGTTATGAAACTGGAGAGAAAAGGGCAACTAAACTGATAAGAAGCATGGAGGAACTCAGCTACAAGGAAAGATTAGCTGAAATAAAATTAATCTTTCCCAAGCAGAGACATTTAAGGAGGAAATATGATCACCATGTAGAGACATATAAAATAATTTATATACTAAACTTGCAAAAATCTCTTCATATGGAGGGGATTCTTCATAATAAGGGGTGTAAAGGGTGAAATAGACTACTTTAAGGGAGTGGTTCTAGCCAGATATACAAATTTAAACTTTAAACAAATAAACACATGATAAATGCATAGAATATAACGGGGTATTAACTAAAGACTTTTGATTTAGAGAATATCCAAATGCCTTAGGGAATATGAAAAGGATTTTCTTCGCCTCTTGGAACAACTTGGCCCATACTTTATAAAGTGGTTTCTTGCCTTTCTCTGAAACAAATAAGTGTAGGTTTCTGAAAGAAATGTGCAGTTTTTTTCCCTATTGGCTAAACTAGATGTACTGTGTCTTTTTGGGCAAACTATTATGACTGCAATTTAAACCAATGTGGGTCAAAACTAAAGTCTTTTTTTTTTCTTGTAATGGAAATATTATTAAAAACGGTAGTTCATTATACATTTTATGGTGTAAAAATCTAAACAAACAAAGGCAGATTTAACAACAACCAATTCCATCTGGTTGTGAATTTACATTACAACAACATCAATATATCTTCGGAAGAAAACACAATGAAAAGTGGGTCACGTATCTACTAAACAGACTAAAGTATGGGAAAATTTCCAAAATATGACACAGGAGAGCTTTAGGAAAGCATACACAATACACGGCAGAGAGATTCATCTGATCTTGCAGACTGCAGTAGAATTATAAGTGTAAATAAACAGAGAACACAGGATGGTGTTTAGTAATCAAACTAAATTTGAAATTTTACAAGGGGGTGGAGGAGTACAGCTAAAAAGAGAACAGTATAAACATCCTATAAATGTAATGGAAACAAAGTGAGAAGTTTAGATCAGGGTTACTTCATTTGTTGTACAGTTACTACTACTGTGGAGATAGACTTAAGGCCAACTCCTCTTATTTTATCTAAAACCTATGTTCTGTATCCATATAAGCAAAAAAAGAAACAGTGGGAAAAAAAGATCTAAGTACAGCAAAGGTTACATCTAGCGTCTTTTTTATGTGTCAGATCCTTGGTGTGGTTGATGCCCGACATGCAGTATGGCAGGCGAGAAGATTCCCGGCCCCTCTGTACTGTTAATGGACTATACTACATATGTGGAATGTTTTATTCTTTTACACAAATTTGAGAAGTCTTGGACCCTGCTTGCAAATGGACACTAATTACTACATATTTAAATGTTCTCTCAGTTTTCTTTCATGTCCTCTAGTTCCCTTTCACAATAAAAACCCATTAGTGCATATAAAATGACTTTACTGGATTTAGCATGCGTCTGTATGACTGTAATAGAAACATTGGACTGCAAGCTTCACCGGTGAGGGGGACTAAGATTACCATTTCTAGGAGTTCTAAGAAAAATTAGCCGGAATTGTTTGCAAAATAAAAATGAGTATAAAAAACATAATTTTTAGATTTTTTAGCAGAAACTTGGGGTAATTTATAAAAAATGCTTAGCAAGAACATCGTAAACACAGACTTGCAGTTCGATATAAAAAAAAGGGATCTGTGGCTTTGTTTCTACAAAACAGGAAATTATAAAATCAAACTAGAGGATTTAGAAAGCAGTACTTTCTACAATATAAGGCATGATAATTGTTTTTTTTTAAAAAGGCAATCTTTAAAAAATGTTTGATTGTATGGAGGCAGGAAAAGCCTTCGTGTGGAAATTTTAATCATTTTGGATCTAAGTATTGAGATTGTATGGATTGGTATTGCTTTTGTCTTATTATGGTCCTTTCAAATAATGTATAAGCAACTGTAAACCAAGGAACAGTCAAGGGAATGGCACCACAGCGGGTCCCCATGGCCAAAGAAGTACTGAACGCAGAAATCGGCCAAAAAAGTCATGGCGTCCGTTTTCTGGGACAAAGACGGTATTCTGTTGGTGGACTACCTACCTCAGGGCTCTAGAATCACCGGACAGGATTATGGTAACCTCCTGGACCAGCTGAAGGAGGCAATTAAGACGAAACTCTGTGGAAAGTTGACCAAAGGGATCCGTTTTTTGCAGGACAATGCACCTGCACACTGGTCCAACGCTGGGTTTCCAATTGGTTCAACATCCCCCCTACTCACCTGACCTGGCCCCTTCAGAGGATTATCTGTTCCGGAATCTGAAGAAACACCTGAAGGGGCAATGTTTTGAAGACATTTCTGGTGTCAAAGATGCTGCTGAGAGCTGGTTTGCGTCCCAACCAAAGGACTTATTTGAACGGTCTAGAAAAGCTGCAACTACGTTGTACCAAGTGCATCAGTCAAAGCAGTAGGATGTTTAGCCAATAAAGGATATCACCTAACTCCCAGAACATATTCAAACCAGCAGTATTTTAGCATGTGTTTACCATGCATGTAGCAACTGATAAAACACACGGCGATGCTGCCATCTATTAACATCTGTCAAATAAAGGATGGAAAATGGAACCACTTGGTCCAATTTTAATCGTTTTAGGATTAGTATCTCTACAATGTAAGGATCACCACAGTTTAGGTGCTGTATTAAATTAAATACTATCCTTTATACACCCAGTAAATTAGGTTTATATTGGTTGGTGTACTGCAGAATTTTCTTTTATAGAATCTAGTGAGTATGTATTATAAATGTTTTCTGGTTTACAATCTCACCTAAACGCTATTTCTACTAGACTAAAAATACAGCTGCAATAAATTGAAATTAATATGAACTACAGGCACATAAAAAATGAATGCTGAATAATACAGTTAAATATTTACTAAAAATGCTATATAAAAATAGGCGTAAACAGTTGAATTTGACTTGTACCAGCCTCTTGTAGTGCTAGGTCAGAGAGAGGAAGGGACAGTACTAAAACATCAGGTAGGGCACATGAACTGACAAGGAACATACTGATAGTAAGAAAAGGGATGTGCTCATTGTCTGCTGCAACTGTCCAACTAGAAGCTGTGGGTAGAAAGGTGACCTAGCTGTATTGCTGTAACTCCAAAAAAATAAGGTCACCGTCCTGGCTGTATTATCAAGCAGGGTCCAGTAAATCCCTGGGCCAGCTGGACAAGACAAAAATATTTTGAAGGTTCAATGGCTTCAAAATATTTTATTATTATTACACAGTGTTAATATAGTGCTAACATATGACGCAGCGCTTTACAAAGTCCATAGTCATGTCACTGTCCCTCAAAGGGGCTCACAATCTAATGTCCCTACCATAGTCATATATCATTAACACAGTCTAAGGTCAACTTTGAGGAGAAGTCAATAAATCTAACTGCATGTTTTTGGAATGTGGGAGAAAACAGGAGTACCCAGAGGAAGCCCACGCAAACACGGTAAGAACCTGCAAACTCCATGGAACTTTTCTATAGTTAGTACACAGTCAACAAATACTAAACCTATTTCATTTTGAGTAGTTGATAATAAACAATAATAAACGATAAATACACCTACAACAGCTATCCTTATATTACCCCTTCTTCACCTGTTGACCTCTATATGAATTAAGATTCCTCAGTCAATGCAAATCGAGCCCAGCAGGTAAGAAAATAAAAATATAATATAAAGCAATGCAAGGGATTGGTGTATAAAAAGAAAAACATTTTCACATTAGAGTATTAACTTGCTGGAGTTAAGCATTCAGGGAATAATTATTCCCAGTACTTGAGAGAGCAGAAACATAGATTCATACATTTATAAGGGGGATGAACTGTATATGAACTACACGAAATACAGAGAGCCTTTGAAGCTTGCTAATGCTGCTGTAATAAGTGACTCACTTCTGAGCCTAAGGGATGAGGTACTGTCCATATCACACAAATATGGAATGCTGTAAAAAAATGTATCTATTGGAATATTTCTTAAACTTCAGATGTCTGTTATATGCTTTCCTCTGATGCATGCATAGCTACCCAATTGTATTTTGTCTCCGTGAAGTACGATTTCTGAGATTGAATACAAGCAGGAGATAAAACAATGTAAAGGAGTGTAGCTAAAGAATACAGAAATGCCTTTACTTTGTCCTTCTGAAGTCCCATTCCTGAGATATTCCCACCTCCTGCCTGTAGACTGACATCAGTAAAATACAAATACATTATCATTAAAAGCTACGTGCCGGTGGTGACAAACCAAATTGTTCACTTCAGGTGTTTCCGTGCAGTTTTAGGTTCTGTTGTACATGGAGTTACTAAATGCACGTGAGCAGATAAAGCGGTTAACTTCTCTTAAATGCTGCATGAAGTATCTGAAAAAAGCCATGGGAACACTAATACAAGCAAATGCCTAAAACACAATAAAAGAATGAATGGACCCATTTGTTACTATGTTAGCCAATTTAGGGAGCGGCTAAAAACGTAACCATAGTGGTACCGCTTGTAATCTGAGGCTTAAAAAAAACACATTGAGGGTTTAACCTCTTTAACCTCCTTAGCGGTAATGCCCAGTGTGGCTCGGGGTGAATTATTCTTTATGTCATTATCAATTAAGCAGATAAAAGGCCTGGAGTTGATTTGAGGGGGGTGCTTGTATGTGGAAGATTTTGCTATGAACAGACAACTTGTGGTCAAAGGAGCTCTCCATTTAGGTGAAACAAGCCATCCTTAAGCTGCAAAAACAGAAAAAACACATCCGAGAAACTGCTACAATATTTAGAGTGGAAAAATCTACAGTTTGGTACATTTCAGGGGCTCAAACCTTAAATTTTCTCTTTCTTAACAGAATATCTCTTAATTCAGCTGGATCATTCTACAACTGTCTGGAGGTGGACATACAAATCCAAATCAGGCCTTACAGAACCTTACAGTAATACAGACTTATTCCCACAGCTGAAGTAGAACAATACGGGCACCAAGGCCCTAAATACAACATGGCCTGCCCCAAAATTTGAACATGAACCCACTCATACATACATACACATACATCAAGAATAGTGAATTGCTATTATATAACAACAAAGGGCATGAGATATATGTCTTGAATCTATCCCTTGGCCTCTAATCAATTCCTGGTTTCCCCAAGACCTTAAAGTGTATAGGAAGCTCCATTTATTTATTTTTTTAATGCAGACAGGAACGGTCAAGACCCCATCACATGTTACAATTACATAAAACTCAAAAATGAAGAAGTATAGACTGACAGATGATGTCTGTTCTGTTTTGTTTATTTTATATGTTGGTCTTTGTGATATAAGGTATCTCACCTAATAACAGTTGATTTGTATATTACACCTTGTATAGATATGTGTAAAACTGATGTCGAGCAGACTATTTTAAACTATCAACCAGCATGGGACAGGCGATGTGCATTCTGCTATAACCGTTCTTATCTACCTGACTGTTGCCAAGCCAGATTGGCAGGGAAATATGGCAATCGCGGATTCTTTTGCACATGCCATGAAATGAATGAACTTCCGCACACCTGTACGGAAGTTACGTCATCCTGGCATGGCAAATCAAGATAGCAAAAGATCACCATCAGAAAAGAATAGAAGAAGGAGGATGGTGGTGCCCTGCAATGGAACAAGGATAGGGGATAGTTAATCAAAGGTTTAGTTCCACTTTAATACTAAGATAAGAGTGAGTCAGGTTTTTAACGGAGATGATAAATACATTTTACATCAGGTTTACGTCAATTTACGTCAGGCATCCCGGGAGGCTCTTGGGCACTCTTAGGAGCCTTTTTGCGAAAATAAAAAAAATTGCCAATCCCACGCATGCGCAGTCATCCTACGTCACCTGATCTCGCGCCTGGGTCGAGTGACGTAGGATAAAGAACCCAGGGGAGAAGGCGAAGATGGCGGTGCCCAGAAACGGATGCTGAGACGATGCGGGACCTGATGCCAGACACCCCCCGAGTGATTGAACTGCCCTGAGGGAATGAAGGTAAGTGTGTTTTTGTTTTTTGAGTTTGGTAAACTAACTTCTGCAGCTGGTTGATATTCAGATCTCCTGCCTTCAATACTATCTAAATCAGTGACCCACAATGGGTATGCAACTTGGTTAATTATCAAACAGGTGTGTGACAAACTACTAAAGCTAAAAGATCAGTTTTACATTCAGCAATGGCAGTTTGGGGATAGGTCCACTTTAAGGGAAATCTGGTTATCCATCATGACAGGAACATGGAAACTGCCAGCACCTCCTTCCTTTTCAAATAGTATGTTCCAAGGCTGTTATCTTTGTCCTCACCTCACCAATTCCAAGGCACCGATTTCAAACAACAATATTGTAGATATTAGGTGACATTCACATTCTGGTTTCAGATCAGTGATTCACCAAGTAGAGGAGAAATGATGAAGAAAACAGCTTTGAAACCTACTCCTCCAAAAATAAGACAACAGTGAAACTTTTTTTTATCCATAATCTGATATTCCTAAAAAACAATTTAAAACTCAAATCAATTAAGTTAAATGAAACTTAAGATTTTAGTGAGAAGCTCCTCAAGTCTATGTTCATCTGCTCGCTCCAGTACATATGTTCTGTTCTCTTAGCCTATTGGCTATAATCCCATTCCACTTGGTAAATTGTATGTCTCTCCTATTAGCCAACATGTTCCCCAGATTTCAGACAACATGATGTAGATTTCTAGTACAATAAAAGTATCAAAAGGACAGGGTGTTTCATTTCTCTTTCAATGCATTTGTATTGAAATATATGTATGGAAACTGTTGGGGTGAAATAAAGGCAAACAGTGCAGTTGCTGGTTTGACAATATGACACTGTCTTCCAAGCTAAAATCTTACCTAATGGGAGTAAGTTACAAATCAAGTAGCATCACAGAAAACATTCAAGTAGTTTAAACTGTTACACTAAAAGTGAAGCAAAGGTTATTTCATGCAAAAATGAGTGCAGGTGTCAATAAGGGAAATATTTACTATTTTAATACTCAATTTCATTGGGAAGGTGAAACTTTTGTATATTAACATACAACACAGTGTAATATTACGTTTATAAATTGTTTTAGCACCACTTGGGTAAAGTGAAAATTGGATCCATTTATACATATACCCATATGTGCATGACATCCATCAAGTCCATTTAAATGCAATTCTTTACAACTGAAATTTACCAAAAGAATCTCCAGTTGAGTTTAGCTAAATAATTATTATAAATAATTTCATGTGCATGAAAACACGGCTAAATGAGTAGGTGCCCATGCATCTGTGACAGAAGTCAAAAGAACAGGCTTTTCTCACCTCTCCTAGACTTGTGCCATAGTAATATAGTGTTAGCTGTTAGTGTGTGCGGGTATCCATAAACATAACATCATACATGTCTAGAACAATTTAAATCTATTGATTGTCTTACCCATGTATGTTTTATAGGTAATGGAGCATAAGCAGTTTTCCCCAAAACATGGGTAGGTTCCACTATTAGGAGCAGATTATCATATGATTCCTGAGTATGGTATAAAAATGACAAGATGGCTCAATGGCCTCACAGTACTTGGTTCCCATATTCATATCTTGGCCAGAACACTGCATGAAGTTTGTATGTTCTCCCAATGTTTGTATGGGTTTCCCCAGGTTTTGCTTTTCCCCAGATTGGCTTTAGACTATGTTAAATAACATAGGGCTATGGAGGGGACATTAGAATATGAGCATCTCTGGCAGACAGGTAATGACTTTGACCCTTTCAGAACTGGCTCAGGATCAAGCGTTCTGGAGCGGCTCCTGGCAGTTAGCACCTTGCTAGCCATTTGGTCTTTCACATAGCAGTGCTGGTGTCTGTACATTTGACAGCTGGTGGCAGTGAGCAATACTGGTACTGCTCACTGCCGCCCCAATTCATTCTTTATGGGGGCTGGTGTGCGGGGATTGCTACATGTGGATTTTTGTCACTGGAAAGGATCTTTTACAATCTTTTTCAACAAACCACTAAAAGATGCATGAACGAGTGCTGTACATATAGCACCGTTCTGCTCTATGGAGAGGGGAGGGGGAAGAATGAGCAAATGGCACCCCGCTGCGCTCTCTCCCCTTCACTTTCATTGCGGTCGTTCGTCTTCTGTCATTCATGGATCCGCCAGGATGGATCCACAAACGATGTCGGACGGCCTCTGTACATGTCAGATTCTCGTCTGGGACAAGTTCAGCCGTATCGACCGAGAATCATCTGATGTCTGTACTTAGCCTAAGCGTGTTAATGATGTCAGTGCTATACAAATACAAAAAATAAATAAGAGTAGACAAATAATTATAGCACACAGATTGGCGATACCAAAAATGAGCAACCAAATAATGTTTTGCCCAACTGTCTCAAAAAGTAATGGTAATGTTTTCTTGACACACACTAAATAATATATGTGTTAGTCAGTTAAACAGTTTGCCTGAGGTTCTGAAACTGAAACTATTCCCACCATGTACTATTTGACTCCCTTAAGAGACATGACAGGCAAATTGACAAGTCAATGTTATATAGACATACATGGATCACCTTACATCTCTATGTGTTACATGTAGACAGCTTATTAGCACTCGTCTTCTTAAAGGGCACTTGAAAGGCACTTGCTGCTAAAGTGCTATCATTGCCTTTATGTACAAAGTTAATGAGAAGAGCTGCTGCATGGTATTCATGTGAATTGTTCCTATGATCTATTTTATTTTACAATTCGTTGTTTCAAACAAATCCTGTAACTTGAATTTTTCTGATTTAAGAAAATGTTTAGTATTTTTATGCAGGGGTATAAAAAATATGTACATCCAATTTATAATATGGACCAAGAAGCTAACAATAACAATGAAAATATAAATAAAACGATAATCACAAATGCCTTATGTCATGCAGCATTGCCACTTTTCCAGGAAAAATTTAGGCTTAGTTTTGTTTTATGTTTGTGGTTAAGGTTATGCAAATATTCCACATTTTCCTTTAATTTTGTGTATACTAGTAAGGCTCCTACATAACTGCTTGCTGTTGTGTGTGCATTATATAACAAAAAGGTATTACATTACGAAAAAAGTTGATATAAATGCCCTAGATTGTGTTACCAACAGAATTCTTTAACTGTGTGGAAGCTTTCAGCTTTTAACCATCTATTATGTATTCTTGCATGATTTTTTTTTCTGGTTTCAAACCAAAAACTATGCTATAAAGAAACTGCTTTAATATGCAGCTTATGTCTCCCGCATGTCATTTAAAAGAAATAAATGACTTGAGATACCAGGTTCTCAGTAGACAGAGGCTACAGCAGATTGTGTACCTACTCATGCACATGACTTATCAAGGGAACATGCTGTGACGTTGTTTTGTGATCTTTTGGAGAATTATGGCAGCTGTCTGTGTATTAATGAATATGGCAGGAGTGACTACGATGTAGATAAAACTGTCATTATACTCTGTAGGGAGCCCATACAGCTGATCACCTTAGAGGAGGAACATTCTCTGTAGCATATTGCATACATGTACACCTTCTGCAAAATGTCTCTGGGTATGATGAAAGCTGGCTTATTCGATCTTCATTAGATTAGCAATTTTCTGTTTACATGAAACCTGGTTGCTCAGGTGTATTCGTAATTCCCTAATAACCTATTCTCTTATCTGTACTTTGTAAAGTACAAGTACAGATATTTTTTTTGAATAGCAGGAAAAGAGCTGGAACCTTTGTCAGGGTTTTATCCCTGCATTTGGGAGAAAGCTATAACTATTTCCTGTCTACGTGACATAACAGGAAGCAAGGAAAGCCTTGGCTGAGATACAAGGGGGTGCTTAGAAGTTCCTGGCTTTGCCCCCTTCCAGATGAAATATAAAAATGTGTGTGGGGTCATATGACAGTCTAATATCTTAGTATGTAACTGTGCAAATATCAGGTCTTTGCGATTCCTAAAACTGTTTTTTCTTTTAGTGAGAAGCTGTGATGGCAGAGGCACAAGCAAGTTTCACGTCGTTGGAGTTATGGGCCGTCATGAAGTTTTTGTTTCTCCAGGGAAAGTCAGCAAAGGACATTCACATTGAGATGTCACAAACACTTGGGGAGAAGTGTCCTTCCTACAGCACTGTCAAACCCTGGATATCCCGTTTCAAGACTGGGCATTTCACCGTTGAAGATGAGCCCTGCAGTGGGCCCCCCAACCTCAACTCTCCCGGCAACCTGTGATGCTGTCGGCAAAAAGATAGCCCAGATGCTTGACATCTCACGGGAACGTGTTGGGTTTGTTATCATCCCTATCCTAGACATGCACAAGCTTTCAGTGAAGTAGGTACCGAAATGTTTGAACAGTGATCAGAAGGAACAAGTTGAAGCATCCAAAGCCTTTTTCGCTCATTTTGAACCTGCACAGGACATTTTGGCTAGGTTAGTGACCGAAGATGAAACCTGGCTCCACATCTATGATCCTGAAACTAAGGAGCAGTCAAAGGAATGGCGCTACAGTGTTCCCCCGTGGCTGAAGAAATTCCGAACCCACAAATCGGCTAAAAAAAGCATGGCCTCTGTTTTCTGGGACAAAGACGGTATTCTGTTGGTGGACTACCTACCTCAGGGCTCTAGTATCACTGGACAGTATTATGCTAACTTCCTGAGCAATGCACCTGCACACACGTCCAACGTTGTATCTGCCAAACTGAACACCCTGGTTTCCAATTGGTCCACCATCCCCCCTACTCACCTTACCTGGCCCCTTCAGACTATTATCTGTTCCCGAATTTGAAAAAACACCTAAAGGGCAACAGTTTGAGGACATTTCTGACATCAAAGATGCTGTGGAGAGCTGGTTTGCGGCCCAAACAAAGGACTTATTTAAACGGTCTAGAAAAGCTGCAACTACACCAAGTTGCTGTACCAAGCGCATCAGGCTCAGGGGGGATTATGTTGAAGAAATTTGGTATTTCATAACTCTGGCTCTCTTCTTTCTGGGCAAAGCCAGGAACTTCTCAGCACCCCCTTGTACAAACAAAAAAGTATGCTGGAGGGTTTACCCACTCGCCACTCTATCCAAAACAAAAAAAAGTTAGGGGCTCCTTTTTAAAAGATCTGGAAAAAGCTGCTCCAATGGCCTTTGGAGTAATTGCATTTAGGGCCCATTTAGGCTATGAGTTGCATTTTTACCTCAACACAATGTAAACATGGTTCACATAAATTTTTTTTATGCCATTTTTTGGCATATATGAATTTCATCTACGTATTTGGCTTTTTCATGAGAGTTTGGCGTTAATCAGAAGTCTGCCTGGAGCTGTGTTACTACAGTGGGTAAAATCCATGCTGGATGAGCACATTCTGCACTTTCTCCTGTGAATCAGAGACGGTTGCTATGGTAATCAGAGGTCAGTGATGACTAAGACTACCTTGACATCCTATTCACAGAAAAACATTCACATTGAGACATTGTATAAAGCAATTATTATCTTGTTACTTCTATATTCGCCAGCACTGAAGGTCTTTAGGTCTTAGTCACAGATATGATCCAATAAAAGATAGCTGAAAAATCACAAATGAAAACACAGAGGGTATTCCACACCTATACTTGTACCTAGTACTACCTGTATAGGTAGTCCCCGGGTTACATACAAGATAGGGACTGTAGGTTTGTTCTTAAGTTGAATTTGCATGTAAGTCAGGACAGGTACATAATTTGTAATAAATGTTATTAGGACATATGTTTGTCTCAACATATTAGGCAGTATGGTGTCAGTTACTGTATAAAATCCCCACTGTAAGCTAATCACAAACAAAGAAAGAAAAAAAATATTTATGGAGCAAGCTGTGCTTTGATTTGCAAAAAGAAACAACTGCAGAGTTTGTCTTGGTCATTAAAGAGTTAGAAGATGCTGCAGAATGAGCTCACCCCCTAAGATCACTCACAACCTCAGCTGTGTTTAGCCGAAGATTTCTTCTGCAAGTCATGCAAACCGCCCCCCTCCCCCGTTCGAGGCGTCAATATGTTGGATGTCCTTAACCCAGGGACCACCTGTACAATTAGAGAATATTGTCACAATACAGAGTACAATAACTGCTTTACTGAATGTAAGAGAACAACCTAAATGTAGGTATAGTCTTTATAATTCTATTTAGCTATTAAAAAATCTCTACTGAGCAAGAATTCCCATGTCATGCAGACATTGGATTGGCTTGGCTTCTGTCTTGATCACCATGTTCATCTGGACAAACAAAAAAGGTGAGGTCTTGGTGAGGCCTCTCTGAGGAACGCCCACCCTAGCTAGGAGTCTACTGCAAATATTACTTAAAAGAATGTATAATGCAGAAACTAATTTCTTGGGAGGAGAGTTCCCAATTTATTGTCCAAAAAAAAAAAGCTAATGCATCTCAGGGGTAAAATGTCTCCATCATGGCTACAACAAACAAAGTTGTTTATTGTGTGTTTTAGCCCCTGAAACATGTAGGCACTTTTTTTTGGCCGATGACGATTATCGGGCGATAAAAATCTGATGTGTGTACGCAGCTTTAGACAAGAGAAAGCAAAGCTCTGCCTCTGCTTGCCTTTTTGGGGCAAATTTTGACTTCAGACTTTAGTTTTAAGGATAGATGAAGGACCCATGAAAATCATAAATCGTTATTAGCATAAGATAAATAGGCTGAATAGTCTCTTAATTACACAGGGTGGTACAGGGATTTGCAATGTACAGTAATCAATACTAGCAACATTTGCCTCAGGTTTCCGAATTTGTTCTTGGTTCCATTCAGGACAGAAAGAAGAGAGCTGCTTACCCTAACTTGATTCTGAAGATATAAGTTTCTGACACCTAATATGTACATTATTATTCCAGGTTGTTGATTCAAGAAATAATGAGATAAATAACAGAATGACAGCCCTGAGGCATTGCCAAACAAAAGAAGCTTTAATTGGCCTTTGGGAAATTAAGCAATTTAAATTATAATAGGGAGGGCATGAAGCTCTATACTTCTCATGCTGGTCTGTACAGAAGAGTATATACTCCAACTATAATCTTTTTAAATGACAGGAGCTGAGCCAGCTTTTTTTAGGTATACTCAGAATGAGTGCTATTGAATATCTCTGGCAATTTCCAAATCTAGTTGAAGAAGAGTTCACAGAGGGCTGAACAAAAGATATAAAATAAAGTTTTCCCTTAAAATACCCCCACTTGTTTCCAAAATCCTCACTTAATTTCTATTCTTATTGTTTCCACCTCTATCTAGTTTTTAGCACTGTCTATTTTTTTCAACATAACAGAGCAACAGTATGAACACCAAGCCAAATACTTACCAATGCACTGGCTTAATTGGGGGATATGTGGAATACAACATGGTGCAAATCACCCCATAGTAGAATGGTGACCTGAAACAGTTTAAAAATACAGTTACTATATTTATGTCCCTATTGGTTCTTTTACAGGCTTCTCGGTGTCTAGTCAGGAAAATGTACAGCAGAGCCACGGCGTAAATGTCTTTTATCAACCTAAGTTCAGTCTTTATGCTTGTAAAGTAAGCTGAAATGTCTGTTATACAAACATAACTGTGTACAGTAAACTTGCAGCCAGTTCTATCTGCTTTTAAAATTGTGCCCTATGTTGACTAAATTGTACCTTGTGTTTGGATTTGTTGTTTCTAAAACAAAATGAATAAAAGTCCACCAATGGCCTACAGGCGTTCAGATTATTTTCCATGTTGGGTAATTACTTCCTGCTTTGATCTGGTGGTAAAATTAACATACCATAAAGTGAACAAATCTTAAAGCCCAAAGCCCTTTTTAGGGTTTGGACTATCTGCCAAGGTTTTTTTACAGTCTATATTTTCCATTGGGTTAGTGATAATAATAAAAACACTATAATCCAATAAAAACACTGATATGATAATATATAAAAGTAATATTATAAACGAAATTAGATTTCACAGGAATACATAAAAATACAATGTGTTCATTGTTTATGTGTTCCACAATCAACACACTACACTGTCTTTGTGCAAAACATTCCATAACACTTCTCTATGGACCTGCCAGTTACAAGTATCCAGCTTCAAATAATATGTCTCACTTCAGTGAATACATTTTGTGCTTATGTCTACACAGTATTCCACTTTTTTGTCTTTATGATACCCCCATTTCAAACTTAAAAAGTGTACCTGACATATTTACCTTTATAATAAATGTGTGAGATCAGAACTAGGTGGGTATTATTCTCAGTTCTTCTCTATGCAACTTACCTCTTCCACAAATATACCAATAGGTACAGGAGATAGGAAAACACCAGTAGTGTAAAAACTTTCAAAACACACTACTCTACATCTAAGCACTCAATAGCACCAGCATTGTCAAGTAGAGACCATAGGCAAAAGTGTAATAGATCCCTATTGTGTGTTCTTAGACTAGCCTGCAGCTAGGCTGTGACCTGATGCGTTTCACAATCAGGGCTTTCCCATTGGGGAGATAGCCCCTCACCTAAAATCTTGGTAACAGAGCCTCAATCTAATAGAAAAATATCTTTGTATCGGGACAAATACAGGATTTTAGTGTTTTTTTGTTTTTTTTAAGTAGAGAGGTTTTTTTTTGCCCGCCTGACCTGGTGACCACTGTTACCCTAATTTCTTGTACCAGTGGAGTCACAGATGGCAATAATCCTATAGAAGTATTAACCCCACTTTTTTCAAAATATAAAAAAGTATTGTCCCGAGTTTGAGTTTTGCATGGTGTATTTTGCCTTGCTGCGGTGACTTTACTAAAGAACACAGTAGTGAAATAGCAACCATAACCTTGCAGGAGACAGGAGACAGGAGACCATGAATCTAATAACTGGAAGCGTGTCAGATGCAGTAGATTCTTAAGGAGCGGAGATACTAGTCACCACAGGCTAAATAAGTATTTTTACAATTAAACATGATTAGAACGTCCATACAAACAGGGCAAGTGTTGTAAAAGATCAGTCCATCTTTAATGACCTCATCATACCTTCAAATACATCATAGTGTTAACATGTGCGGTATATGTGTATTGCCATTTATTCTGAAAAGCAACCCAATGTATACAAACAGTGTAAAGAAATTGTTCTGTTCTTTAATGCACCTCAATAATGTTAATACACGTGCGCTATGAATTCTATGTTTTTCATGGCTTGAGGCTAGCTAGGGGCTCATTCAAAACCAATGCAGGAAAAACAAACTTGTAGACACACGCACATAGATGAATGAACCCCTAAGGAAACCTGAACCATTGTCGATACAAAGTTTTATTCCAACTATGGAGAAGTATACTGGCAATATATAAATTAAATATATGGGACTTGTTTATCATATGTGTGCAGTTACCCATACCTAAACCCTCAACTGGAATACATCTTTTCCACCTTTCCTTGCTGGCAGCACACTAATACATTAAAACACTGTCTGATGCTTTTTAGGCTTGTTGTAAAAAGCTGCAGTTCAGAGTGGATATCAGGCCACGATAAGCTTTTTCTTCCTGTGCAGCCATTGAACTGAAGACTACATCATCTGAAATACTGACCCACACAAAACAGCTGCTGTAATTACCAGTGGGAGACAAGTCCACTTTAAAAACAACTGTCCATAAATGTGAAGGCAACATTTTATCATCTATTATACAAAAGGCTCTTTATGGATGGAGAATGCAAAATTGGATGCCGCTTTACAACATTTTCCAGCGCTATTACATTAGCATACATTATTACCAGTTTTGCTCCTCTCATTAACCATTTCAAATCCAGAGTACGACAATCAGAGACATGGTTAAAGCCAATCTCCACTTGGTTGTCCAGCTACCAATCTCAATTATTACTGCCTCTATAAAAAAGCATGCACAAAGCACCCTGAGGAGATTTGCACATTTTAATCATTAATCTCTGCACGTACACACACACAGGGTCCTCTCTCCCTCTCTCTCTTCCCACATGAGATGTGCATGTGATGGCTATGCTCGTCCTAGGAAAACCTCTGTGAGATGCGATTGCAGTGTACACATTTCTGGGAATTATGAGCATGTATGAAATGAGGACACAGTGGTTTTGGTTTTTTTGAATTGTTCAGAATAAGGCATACAAAAGTCTAATTCTACACATTGTTGTGAAACAGGAACCAAAGATGTTTAGCAGCTGGATCAGTTTTCACAAAACATTCATTTCTGTTCTTGGTAGATGCGGATAGATACCAATAAATATTAATATAAAAAAAGAAACACTAGCAGGACTGGTTAAGATAGACTGGTGAGACAATCATGGGTGGACTTGAGTGGTCCAGCAAACCTGGGATGCATCTGGTCTAGGGTTGAAAACCTTTTGCTAAATTTTAGCAAATGATTTTAGGAAATCCATTCCAGGTTTGCTGGATTACCCAGGTTCACACATGAAAGTATGTCTTCTGCAGGCTTGGTGAGCTTTGATAAATCAAGCCCAATGTGTTGTGTAATTAGTATGTGAATACATTGGTCCTAGGTACGTTTATTTTTACACGTGCATTTATTAGCAGGTTATGGAGGTGAGACATTAAAATTGTATTATATGAATTTAGTTGTACTGCCATTACAAGGGAGTATATAAGATTAGCTATGTAAATATTGTCTTTCCAGTGTTTTTTTTTTATGTTTCTAAAGCCTAACTTCACTTTTCAAACATATCTGATATTTTATGTCAGGGCTGTTAAGACAAATTTATTTGCTGCTAAACATGTCCTATTTTCAATGGAAATGAATGGAACTTGCTTGCATGTCTTGTCAAGTACATTGCTACAGCAGAGTCAATAGACTGGTCCCATGCCACCGCAACAAATGCACGTTCTAAAGTGGCAGGCACATCACATTTGAATTCATAAGGTCTTTGTAATCATGAAAACTAGATGGGAGACCATGAGCAATAGGTTTTAGGTGCCACGGGGCCACAGTAACTCCCTTAGTCTGCATATAGTATCTGCTGAAGCCACTGTTAGGTGGTACCAATTTTCTTATTTTACTTTTATAATATGAAGAATGTAAACTTTTATGTTGCTGTGTTTTATTCTATGTACTTCATGTCTAGGTAAAATCACGTTTAATTAAACTAATGCAGCTATATCTAAATGAACACACACTTAGGCATATTTCACTGTACAAACTCAAATTCCCAGAATTCTCAGTAGCCCCTCTTTTCATTGGCGTTCATTTCTTTTAAACACAGAGGCTCAAGTTCACCTGTGGGTGTCACCTAGAGCAGTCTACATAGGAATACCTACTCCTCCGGATTGAAACTTATTAATGCATTTTGATATTAACAGAACTCTTCCTAATAGGCTGCCTACTACATGCCCAAAAGCTGAAGACTCTTATGAGCAGTTCTGATGCACAGTGCCGTGATGCTTTCAGGTAGCAATACACAAATCCCTCCCAGCTCATCCCACCAGCCACGATTTTCCTGAACTGCATAGAAAGCAAAGAAAATCAATGATATTTTCAACAAATCAAAATTAGGCTAAATAAGCAATATTTTTTTATTGGTAAGGGGAAAATAGAGCAAAATACAGGGAATATGCAATTTATGCTATAATAACCTCACCTGTGACTATGAAGTATACTGAAATCTATTTTCATATGTGAAAAATAAAAATCCTAAAGCCTGCATACCTCGAGTGATTTTGTCATCAGAGATGCACCAACTCTTATCAAAACTAGGTTACTACTGTGTACGTGGCAGGGTCTTAAAAACTTGGAAACAGTAACTTAAATGTATACATCTATCTGGTAGCCTCATCGTAACAGGAACTACCATTGTGTTTTTAGTCTTTACAAAATAACTGGATCATGTATAAACAATCATGTGACCCTGAATGCATGATGCACCAAAATTAAGATTGGCTGAATATATACGCACACATGATTCCCATGTGAAGATAAAGGACCTGTATATAAGACTATGACTCAAAACACTAGAGTCACCCATCTTTTTTCCTGGGTGAATTTCCTTTCAAAAATTGCCCATTTTAGTCAGTGTCAATGTGGAAAATGGCATGCAAGTTCTGAGGCTCTTTTTGCTCATAACGAACCCCCTTATGACTCTTTGGGGGTTTATGGATACAGTATTGACTTAACCTTTTTTTTTTAACCAACTTCAAAACCAAGCCGTTGAGCTGTGCTGTTCACAATTAGCTAATCATGGTTTTTCACCTGTTAGTGGTTTTATTGTGTTGGCTAATAAGTAAGTCATTGCTGACCTAAAATAGTCAGAGCGAGTGCTCAAACCAATGTACACAAACATTGCGGCCTAAGAAACCTGCCGGCAATAAATAAAAACAAAACATTGCTGTAATGACAATGCTCAAAGGAAATATTCATGTCTATTATATGGTAAATATTTACAGTAAACTGTTTAGATGTATAATATGGAACTGAAATGAATGCAAAACCAAAGCTGACAAGCAAACAATAATACAACAGTGTAGATAAAAATAGGAAGTACCACACATATACAAATCCTGTTTACAGTAAATGTAATAAATAGTTCCCTCAAAACTAATATTTCAGTTATGAGTGAACAATGCTGGTGCATTTCACAAGTCCCCCCCACCCCACCTCTTGCCACAAGAGTTTGAATCCTCCTGCTGTAGCAAGATAATTGTTTGCCTTATAACTTTATTTTTGAAAAGTAATATATATATATATATATATATATATATATATGTTTAAAAAAAAAAAACAGTCAAACCTGGAATGTGACCTGGCTGCAGCATGTAGGAGATGGATGCACACCCATGAACTGATGTGACTGCCACAGTAATTCATACATATGGGAGATGGATGGGTCATTCTGCTCATCATAACCAAATGTTCAATTACCCAATAAAAAATACCCTAAATCAAAAATTATTATTTTTTATATTCAAATACTATGCAATTTCATACCAACAGTAACTCTCAAAGTCTATAAACTCTCCTTCTCCCCACCATCAACTACTGACCAGTAGCAACAAAAATACAAAAATAATTTCCAATACATTATACATTTTAATTCTGAAAATGTTACTTTTGCATTTAAATAAAAGCAAACTGCTTCTATCACACATCATGTTTGGGTCTAGCTACCTCCTATACACTTTGATTAGGAATGTAGAATATAAAACTCAGTCATTGTCACTAACAATCCCAAATAATCATCACTCCGATATTTTGAATAAAGTTTTATCAATCTAAAATATGATTTATATGACTTTTTGGTGATACTATAGCGTGATTCCTAAATTCACGCTATAGTATCACCTACTTTTTTAATTTTATGATTCCATGGCAACAATATCCCTTCCATTTATTAACACCTCACAGATCATCCATTCTAAGAATGAAGCGGTGACATGCCATCCAGTATTCTGTATCATGAAACACCTGTCATGCATCTTTTAGGAAACCCCCATATCACAAGTGTCTGTATCCTGAATAATTGCAGTAACTGTGCAGAACACCAGAAGAAGCTGAAATTGTCCAGCACAGACACATTCATTCAGCAGAAAACAGGGAGCAGCTTTGGAAAAAAAAAAAAAAAAGAATGCATCAGTATCCTCACACACGTTTTGTTCTAATGACTCCTGGGGACAATCAATTATTTAAAACGCTTCAGTGGCATACAAATCATTTACCATCACCCTCTGAGTATACAACACACAAGATGAAATCATGCAGCTGATCGATACAATGTCAGTAAATAGGTGTCCTTACTATGCACAATTCAAAGGACAATAAATGGCAGGACACGATGATCTCCTTGCAATGAATGCAAAGAACATGGGCACACAGTGGCAGAAGGATGCAAGCATAGGATATTTGTAGCGATAGATAAGCTATATGATGATCATTTTCTTAGATCCTTACCATAGAGTGTGCTTCTGGTGACCTGTCCTCCCATAGCAGTGTGTCAGCCTTGTGCAGCTCTCCTTACATTGCACGGTGCACCAGGCACACGGCAGCCAGGGTCATGCTGTATATACACACAACATCTGAGAGATACTACTAATAATAACACATACACAGCAAGACACAAGGAGCCCACACCGATACCTCCCACTCCCACAGCCTCCCTCTCAAAGCAGCAATGTCATTTTTATTTACATAAAAGGGAGGGGCCTTCCTGAAATAGCAGATAGCAAAGCTTCAAACCAGGGGATCTCCCAGGCAAGGACCAAACCTCTTCACTGCTAGGCTTTCATGCTTTCTCTGCACATATACTAAATAAAATATCAATTCATAATAATGATCTACACCTGTAGGAGGACACATTGATGCTCCTTTCACACCTGTGTGTTAACAGCAAACTCACACTTACTGTAGCACACATGCATTTTAATGATGTACTACACAGATGTGAGTAATCTGCATGCTGTGTTACATTAGAAATTTGCAGCATTCAAATGCATTCAAATTTGCAAATCATTCAATGTGCGAGCAATGCACATGTGTGATAGAAGGCTTAGGCTCGGTACACGCGTGCATTAATTTCTTTCATAATCTTTTCCAACAAAGACTGCACGATGCATGAATGATTACTGTACATACAGCACCGGTCTGCTCTAGAGGAAGGGGGGAGAGCCTCGGAGCTGTACCCCACTGCGCTTTCATTATGATCCTTCCCTATTGGTTGTCCGTGGATCCTCCAGGATGGTTGTTGGAACAACGGACAACAAGCGATGTACACGCGCCAGATTCTCGTTCAATATCATCTATGTGTGTACATAGCTTAAGTCTAAATACACCTAATAATTTCTTGCAGTCAAAGGCATGTCAAGTAGAAATACTATTCTTTTCTAGGTGACTAGTTCGCATCTATGCATTGCAGTTTAATGTGAAAGGGAAACAATATGAGCTCATTCACATCTATGCATTTCCCATGAATGCTCTAATGGAGCGGTTGCCAACCAGTGGCCAGTGCGCCCTCCAGCAGGGTGAGGAGAAGGACCCCGCTGGCGGGGGGCACCGGCCAGAGCTGCGGACCATGTCTCCAGTACAGATCGCAGCCTCAGGGGGGTGGGCGGCTTGTGTCTCTGGCTCAGACTTTTGATGGGAGAGTGGACGGGCTCTGGCACCATGTCGTCACCCTCTTTGAGTTTCTTCCCCTTTGAGTAACACACGGCTCCCTGTGCATGAGCAGTCCACAGCCCCTAAGTTTAGTGGTCTGTAGGTCTGAAAAGGTTGGCGACCACTGCTCTAATGCACAGAGAAAAGTGTAAATTCAACCTTAAAGTGGAACTTAAGTTCCACAATAGAAAAATAAAATTGTCAGCAGGCAGAATTTTTATTGCAGACGGGACAGAATGCAGCTCAGTCATCCCAGCCTGGCA
>NC_092867.1:19807264-19837740 GCF_032062135.1 Pyxicephalus adspersus | reverse complement strand
ATTCTAGTTTTCATATGATCTAATGTAGCCTTATAATAACTTTCCCTACACAGCAATACTTTTCCTGACTGTGAAGAGGATGGTTTACAATCCACAGGAGAACTCTTGCATAGTTTAGGTGGCTGTGTTGTATTTAATAAAGGATCAGATAACACAAAGAGGTGATGTGTATTATTTGTACTGGAGAAAGAGCTGCTCTCACCTGTGATAAACACTGTGAGATGGATTAAACAGGATGTCAAGTCAATGAGTAGCCAAATGTGAATCCTGTTATGTTCCAGCAATGCAAGCTATTCATTCTCTGCATGTTATGCAGGTTTGGGAAGCAGTGACACAGACAAAAAAAGATCAGCTAACAATGTACAATGGCTCCCTGGAGGGTGAGCAAGGTTGTCAGAGGGCAAATTCCTGAAGTAAAAAGGTAAAGCCCAATGTAATTGAATTGTAAATTATATTACAAGAAGTGGTTAAATTATGAAAGCTAAAGCAAAATTCATGCAGTCACCCACAGAAACCACTAAAAGGACCCAACTATATTTTATAG
This sequence comes from Pyxicephalus adspersus, assembly GCF_032062135.1. Taxonomy (NCBI): domain Eukaryota; kingdom Metazoa; phylum Chordata; class Amphibia; order Anura; family Pyxicephalidae; genus Pyxicephalus; species Pyxicephalus adspersus. The sequence continues at coordinate 19,837,196 of NC_092867.1, read as the reverse complement.
AGAATGAAATGTAAAATTTGAATAGTTGCTATGGACACCTTTTCTATTGCTTTTTTAAAGATGAAACTATATAGTGCTAGATCCCATAGCAGTGTATTGACAATATGACTTTCCCTTTTCCCAAATTTGAATGATTTGGTTTGTAGGACTACTTTGGCCCCTACTATTATTAATTACTTTTCTCTTTGAGCTTTCAGATAAAAATCCCCAATAAACATCCAGCCCAACATTCCTAAAACAACTTTTTGAGCTATATTTATGAAACTGGGATCCTGACATTACCTTAAACATTCCCTCGTGGGAATGTTTGAGGGATTGTCAGATTCCCTGTCTTTAAAAAAAAGTTAGGCCCATGCCACCAAACTTGCGTCCTATCTTGAGAAATTTTTTGCTGAACTCTCCTTGAAACTGACATTTTCAGGAGTGTTGATCTCCTGGAACCTCCAACATGTATTCCATTTTAGATGCATTTCAGTCCATGTGTTGGGCTGCTATTAAAAATGAATGGCACCTTACTGTGTATTATTTTATGATGCCTTAACTCATAGTAAAATATGCATGTATAATTGTGCTTTTAGAGTATAGTAGAACTGAATGCACACTGTTGCCCTTTTTGTCACAGCTTTCCTACTGTGAGCCTTTTATTTGTCACAAATCCACTATTTCCCCACTGCTTGAGAAGCCCCATTTGTTCCATTTTCTCTGGGCAGATTTTCTTTGAATTTATCTAGTGGGTTTTATTGGCACTGTATTACCAATACCTTTTACGCTGAACAAAGTCCACATCCTCTTATGTTTTAAAAGTATTAGTGTGGGAGAACATTGTAAATCTGGGAACAAACAGTGCTCACTTACCAACTGTCACAGCAATAAAAAGTAATCATTATATACTCAAAGGTTTAGTAAACTTCTGAAAATATACTTCCTTCTCTACTAATTGACATGTCCCCAGTTTCACTTTTAAATTATACTAAAAAGGAGTCACAATTTTATTAGGACCTGTAAACCGAAAAAACACAACCAGGTAATAATAAATTAAGTGTGGAAAGGGGTAATTTACATATACTGCCACTTTATGGCAGCACACACAGCTGCTATTTAGAAGCATTGCCCTCCACATTACTACAACAAATCAGTTGGGTTTAAAACATAGGTTTAATATTCCTAATTACATTGTGTTAAAAATGGAGGATTCAAATATAATTAAAGTGTATCGAAACCTAAAAACAAATATTTAATATTTTGCAGTCTACTAGTACTTCAGTACTGGTTTTCGTTTTTCATTTTTCCCTTTATTTCTATTTGTTAGTCTGTGAGTAAAACACTTTTTGTCCCTTTAGGTCTACTCTATGAGGGTAATTACGGTTGTCACACAAGCTGCATTTCAGCATGACTGCCTTTGTTCACCTCCAGTAGGATGTTGGACTGAGGGGACTAGTAGTTTAAATAAAAATGAGGGAAACCACTTTATTTCAAACATCAAGAAAACAAATACAGCCATTACCTCTGTCGTTGAAGGGTTTATATACATTTTAAACATGTTCAAACACAAAAGTATTAGAGGCAGAGTGTCAGCATTAGTGTTGCTGTTTGGATTGTTTGAACAATATATTACCATTGTTTGAGTCTTCTTCATTTGCTCATTCTTCTCTGTACACATTGGGTACACACTGCATACATTAAAAGCAGTTTAAAGCCAATGGTTGCTAAAGTAGCAATTTTTTTTGGCTTATGGTCATCAGAAGTCCCCGACAACTTCCAGCCAGTGGAACAGCTGCCTACTAGAATACTGAACAGCAGGCTTACACCATATGAACAACAATTGTAACCATCAGCTGTGAGTCTGATGAGTACACAGCGGGCTCACACTTGGTATTTTCCTTACTAACCAAGCATTGGCAAGGTAAACCAAATTTGTTTCAATATTTAAAATCCCTAATGTTTGCCACATTCGTCTGAATAGACTTGGAACAGAACTGTTGACTTAAAATATAAGTAACAGAAACATTTTAGTAATGCTAGTCAGAATAACAGCCAGTCAACTAGTATTTTCAGAAAAAAAGACAGTAATGGTAGTTCCTATAGCTCCTAAAGAAAGGATGATTTTAAGACTTGGCACTGTGTAGCTGTGTTTGAGCACCGTGTAACCACTAATTATTCCTCATTTTTATGTTTTTGTAGTTACTATGCCTTCTGTAGTTAGGTAGGGGTTACCAAGGAAAGGTGTGATCTCTTTCCTCACATAAGCACTTTTTAGACATTGCAAAAAAATAGGACTATAATTAAATGAATAAAAATGCTGCATAGGGAACAGTGATTTCAGTTATCGCATTTCCAGCTTATCTGAAAACGACACCAGAGTCTTTCCATGATCCAGTTTCTAAGGCCATGTCGCAGAGCAGGTGTTCTGAATTGTGCTCTTGTCATTCAGCAGTATTGGGTGGGCCTTATCTTTACTACTATCTAAGGAGTGGTTTAGTGCAAATATGACTGACTTTTATTGTTACTTTGTTCCTCAATTCCTATTTGACAAAATATGGTGCCAGCTGAGGTACAGAAGGGGCAATCTGAAATAAACAGAGCACCAGAATACTACCTGATGCTTCACCAACTCAATGTAGTTAATGATTAGACAAATAAAAAGCAGCCCTCTTTTCTAGCAAACTTAAGACTGTTAAATTACACGATGGATACATGAACAGATTTTGCTCCCCAATTTCATCAATTAGATTGGGAGTTGGATGAGTGGCAATGGTAGAAGCTACAGATGCTGCTTACCATGGTGCTTTTACAACACCAATTTTCACATGCACCTCTCATCTGTTCACACCACCTACTCCTGGCTGTATTATGTGTTAAAGAAATAGCCTATCTAAACATAATGTGGCACTTTTCTGGAGAAATAAAACAAACTCAATAAAAATCTAAATGAAATACAGCTAGCACAGCTGATTTGATACATTGTGTCCTGCAATTTATCATAGGATTCAGTTGTTTAGAGCCTGTCTGGTGGTGCCAGAGTCATTTCTGGTTGTCTTAGTTTAAAACATGTGGACTGTTATCACACCATGCTTTTTAAAACCACATACTTAATGTCTACTTATTATTAGTTTTCCTCCTGTAATCCTGGGACATACACTCGCTTGAGGGCTGCCAAAAGTTGAAAATTCTTATTGATATACATCATGTAATTCATTGATAACAAAACGATGTAGTAATGGTCAATGAAAACCAAAATCATTAACTCACTATGGGCTGGATTCAACATTATACTGTAAAAAAAAAAAAAAAAAAACTGAATTCACATGAATTTAAATACAACTCATAATATGGCTCAGTATGCACTCCCAGGAGTGCATACTGTATCAGGAGCTCCTTATGTATCAGGAGCATGCTCCTGATACATAATGTTCTAGAGCAGCAGTCGACAACCAAAGTTTCTTCCCCTTTGAGTGACACCCGGCTCCCCGCACAATGGGGACGGTAAATTTAGTGGTCCGCAAAAGGTCTAGAAAAGGTCAGGTCTGGAACATGGGGGCCATTCAGGAACCGCCTATACACTCTGGCCACATGAGGTTGGGTATTGTGTTGCACCAGGAGGATTTAAGTTTCACCAAAGGAGGGGTTACCATGAATAGATGGGAATGTTATTGAATAAATGAATGTTTTTTACAGACTCAATATGTTTTGCCTATAAAAGCCTGTCTTTTCTCCATTGACCCCATACTGTTGCACCAGGTGAAAATCACTATTCCAGTGTAAGGTCTAACAATACATTTGAGGATTTCATCATAATACCCAACAGCACCCAGGGTACCATCAATGACCCCACTGACCAAACCTGTGTAGTTTGATGATGCTGGCACCAAAATGTTCACAATGGCATAACCAGACTCTTTCACATGATTCACGCATCCTTAGTGTGAAAATGCTCGTCTGTGAGGAGAACAAGTGACTAATGGCAAACTTTCCAATTCTGGTGTTTTGGCAAATGCCAAACAAGCTGCACACTACAAGGCTGTCAGCACAGGTCCCACTACAGGACATCAGGCCTACATGCTATCATGAAAGTTTGGTGAGAAACATGCACTCTAATAGCCAACACGTCAACTTATATGGTTCTGGCAGTGCTCCTCCTGTAATTCCTTCCACAAAGAAGCTGACACTGGGTTGATGCTAAACGCGTGCCATTCTACAACCCTGTCCAGCGAGCCTTGTGTGAAGGCGAGTCTCCTGGAATTTTTGCCACACTCTCGAGACTGTGCAGGGAGACCCAGCAAACCTTCCTGTTTATGTATGAATACGCCATCCTGGAGGATCTGGATTACCTGTGAAACCTACAAGTAAGCTGTAGGCATTGCCTCATGCTGCTATACAGTATCTGTAGGGACAGGGCACTAGCAAAATGAAAGACAAATGAAAAAACAGTCAGGAAGAATAGGGATAGAAGAATAGTCCGTGGTCAAACCATTCCCACTTTGGGGGTTGGTTTGCTGTTACCTTCTCCATCTGTTATTGCTTTTATTTGTACTGAAACAAATGAAAATAATTTACAATCACTTCTGCTTATTACCTGGACAGAATAATATCCTGATCGTTTAATTGAATTGGTGTTGTACTGTTTACTTACGTTCTGTGAGCAGTGTACATCATTTTAGGCCAGAGATCAAACAAATAATATGTTTGTAGGTATCCAACCTGCAGAAGACTCCAGCATTACTGTATATACCAGAAATCGAGAATATATATATATATTTAAATTTTTTTTTTTAATTAGGAACAACACATTTGCCCCCTTAAATATATATAAAACAATTGAAGATTAAAATATTACCAACGTACAAGATATGGAATAAGGCTAGGAAGGTGATTTTTATATTTGCATTTATCTATATTAAAGATCAGAATTTCTGTTCATTAAAAAAACCCAACTAATTAGCAGTCATAGAGCACTTATAAAAAGAATATTTAATAATCTGATTGCCATTTCTTCAGAAATTATTCTGTTCACCACAATAAAAATGCAATTACCATCTTTAAGCATTCAAGAGACAAAATTCTAAAAGTAGAGATTCTGGTAAAAAATATTTATCTTTTCTGTGTAATTATGCAGTTGTGTGCCTGTTGTCCCTTTATAAATTGGCCCATCTGTAATTATAAAATAATGAGGTCAGAAAGACATTTCATTTCCATGGCAGTGTATGACATTATCCTTCAGCAACAGTAATGGATTTTAAACTAAAAGCATTAACAAATATTAAAATGTCATCAAGCATAGTTGGAATGCACAATTGTACTAATTGCTTGGAACAGTTGAACATAAAGCAGTCTTCCCAGCTCAAGTGGCTCAGATTTAAAAAAAAAAAATAATATACAACATAAATTACACAATGCACATCCCTAAATAGTTTGCTGCCTTTTTTCTTATAAATACACAATGGGCCAAGATTGCCTAATACACATGACTGACTGCTATTTTTTGTAATCAAAAACTTGGCTCTGTGATAATTGTGTATAACGACATGTTAGAGTTTACAACAACAGATCCCTAGCCGTTTACCATGACAGCTGCTTTGAGCTGTGACCTCTCAGCAATCTTTCACTGGTATGTGATTGGAGTGGGTCTGTAAAACAGAAATCCCAAATATTTACAGTACAATAGTCACCGCCTGCTGACTTTGGGCCGTAGTAATTCCGTCTAAATGCATGCTTTGGATCACAGAAGGAAATAAAAAGGATTCAAAGAAACATGGGGGTTGATTCAAGAAAAATATAGTAGCTGTTTTTACCAATAAATCATGTTTGAATAAAACTTTGTATTGGAAGAAATATATGGGCTATGCTGATCTACTCATGAGAATGTAAGTTGCTTAGCTGTATATGGTTTTGATACTTACATGGGACAGTGATGCAGCACGTGAATTGAGAACTTACTGAACATTTGCACAAGGCAAATGGAACAAAGCACTGAAACCTTTGTTTCTGTCGGTTAGTATTATAAAATAAATAAATAAAAAACCTTTAAAAATTAGCTTTCAATTTTCTCAAGTGCCTAAGAAAAAGCAATAACAATTCTTTTCTGTCATTTTAAAGATTTTAGGTAAACCTTTGATTTTGTATTTTGGTTGTGTGACCCATCAACTTTAAGAAAACAACTCACCTCCTATTATAGATATTTTACAGGCCCTTCATTAGTTATTCCTTCTACAATACACAGCCATTATCAATGTCTATCATCAACAGACTAAAGGATCTTGGCCTTAATGGAAGAGTTCTAAAGAAAAAGCCATATCTGAAACTGAAACAAATAGAAAGGGTTTGAATGGGAAAGATGATGAATGAGTGAAAAAGTATCTGGGATGAATGTGTAAATTTGAAGTGTAAATAAGGTGTAGATTTTGTTGGAGAAGTAATTGAGTTTCCTGCTGCCTAATGTTTCCAAGCATTGCGGATGAAATGAATTAGCAAGTGGTTCCTTTGGTCCAAGTAAAGTGTAGGATTTACACAAATTGTAAGGAATAAAGAACCAGAAAGGGTATTGCCCCACGATAGAAAGAGTGGCTGGATCACTTTACACTGGGAGATAAATAGTCACTTGCTTCCACAGATATTCCCTTGCTGACTGGATAAGAGAAAAGTCGATCTGTCATTGGTGAGTGACTTCCTAAACCAATGTTATCAAATGTTAAACCCATCACTCCTTCAGTCAGTGAGCAGCCAATTTTTCTCTATATATAGAATTTTTTTGTTTATCTGTATACACTATTAAAAAAAGCTACAGTTACTATTCAACATGGTCAACAAATAAGATTATTGCTCAGTTTGTTCTTAGTTACAGAGTATAAATATAAATATATATTGATTGCATATCAGCTGCTGCTTAGCCTGATAGAATATCACTAGAGGAAATCCCTGAGATGACAGTAAAAGGTGGGGTACGGAGTACATCAGACTGGAATATGTCACATTATCCAGGAATGTTCCAGCTATGGAATCAGATAAGAATGGGGACATTACAACAATGTGTACTTTGGGCAGATCACTAATAAAGATTAAAGGAAAAATATTACATATATTTGGAAGACTGCACCGTGTTGTTTTGTATGCTATTGATGTAGTTTATCTAAAATAAGAAATGTGTCTATTCCTCCACAGCGGATATTCTAAATTGTTTTTCCATGCTCTGTCATTTTCTAGTGCAGGCTTGAATTGGATCGGTAATCATATGGCTGCATGAAAAATCTTATGCAGTCATGTGAAAAAGGAAGTACACCCTATTTAAATTCTGTGGTTTTACATATCCGGTCACAATTAAAAAAAAAACATTTGGTCCACAGCAAGTTTTACATTTTTTTTTATCTGTCTTTAGGTATGAAACTACAAACAACAGATTCCACTGTGTGATTATTTATTTAACAAAAATTAAGTACACCCCATGATTTATTACCTTGAAGAACCACCTTTTGCAGCAATAATGTCATTGTCTTCTGTATGACTATCAGTATCTCACATCAAAGCAATCCTTTATGCACCATTTTTTGGGTTGAGGTCTAGACTTTGCTTAGGACATTGTAATACCTTGATTATTTTCTTTTTCAGCCATTCTGTTTAGCTTTACTAGTTTGCTTGGGATCATTATGTTGCATCCTGCTGCAATTTCGTCAAAACTAACTGTTGCATAGATGGCCTAATGCTTGACTATTCTATGTTAGAATACTTTGGTATAGAGTTCATTGTTGACTCAATGATCCTGATTTATTAAAGCTCCCCAAAGCTGGAGGGGATACACTTTTATCACTGAAGCTGGGTGATCCAGCAAACCTAGAATGGATTTCTTCAAAGTCATTTGCTAGCAATTTTTTTAATCCTGGACCTAATCCATTCCAAGTTTGCTGGGTCACCCTGCTTCACTGATGAAAGTGTATCCACTCCAGCCTTGGGGGATTTTAATAAATCAGGGCCAATGACTGCAAAGGGCCCAGGTCCTATGTTTGCAAAACAAGTCCAAATCATCACCACCACGTTTGGTATGAGGGGTTTGTTTTGTTATGATGTGTCCAGGTTTCACCAAACATGGAATTTTGCATTATAGCCAAACTTCTCCACATAGGTCTTGTCTTTTTTTCTGAACAAAAATTTGTTCCAGTAGTCTTTTGGATTGTGCAACTTTGCAAGTCTAAGCTGTGCTGCTATGATTTTAGAGAGAATAGACTTTCTTCTGGAAAAATGCTTCTCCTGGATAACATCAGTACTGGCTTCATGTGAGCAGCTACTGTATGTACTTTGTCATATGATGTAGTCTACTGAAGAAAAAGAGATTTAAAGTTCAGACTGTTTGATCATTCCCATCAGCAGAGATCACATGATGAAGTTCCTAGACAATCAAACATGTGGCTAATACACTGAATAAAACCAAGGAGAGCATTTCCATGCCAAGGGCAAGTATCAGCCTGTTAATATGTTTTATCTGTGCCAGCATGAATTTTACCACAGCTTTATGTTAAATCCAACCTGTGCCAGTTTGTTTTTGGTATACTAGTAAAAATTTGGAGCCTGTTTACATGATGGGAATTAAGCAGGAGAAGCATGAGGAAATATGTCCTCAATGAGGGACACAAACAAAACAAATTTTGCTGAGCTGCATATGTAATCCTGGCTTCCCTTGCACATGCCAAGAATGAATGCATGCATGTGTGCATGGAGTTACTTCACCCCAGCATGACCAATCGAAATGGCCAAGGATTATAAAAAGAAAGAAGAAAAGGCGATTTATTTCTGCTTAAATGATGGGCTCACCTTAAGGCAGGGGTCAGCAATCTCCGGCCTTCAGGCCAGATACGGCCTAGCCGGTAGTTTGTTCTGGCCCAACGCCCCCTGGCTGATCCAGCCTAATTCGGGCCAGCAACGCCGCAGGGAACAAACTACTGGAGCTAGAGCTGTAAGCGTTAACACTTCCGCCGCCGGGGCTAAATAGGGAACATTCCCTCTCCTCTGTATGCATTGCGGAGGAGATGGAATTCCCTTCAGGGAGCGTTCCTGGTGGGGGCGGAGCCATTAGGGCGGGATTCAAGAGAGAGCCTGGCCCAGTGTGCTCCTGCCCACCCCTGAAATAGCCTAGTGGCCAAAAAAAGTTTGATAACCCCTGCCTTAAGGCCTGGCAAACAAAAGTGCCAAAAGGGACCAGATTTAGGGAAAAAATCCTGCTTTCAAAAATTTTCAAAAAATTCAACTGCTGACAAAAGTGCCAAAAGGGACCAGATTTAGGAAAAAAATCCTGCTTTCAAAAATTTTCAAAAAATTCAACTGCTGACATACACTTTACTAAATACGCATTTTAGGTAACCAACATGTGCACATTGAGAATTTAAAAATACCTACTTGTTGACAGGTGCATCATTTACAATGCACATTTAATTTAGGTAACTCAACATGGGGTTAAACCTCATGCTCACTACTGATTGCAGGGTGAGCACAATAGATTTACCCATTTTCCCATGTAATATTCATTGTGCCAAGGACTAAAAAAAGAAAATTGCCTCAGAAGGAGATTGCAGCAGTTTCCAGCAATTGGCTTTTATTTCACTTTTTTTCTCTTTTATAAAAGAATAAAAAAACAGAAAACATGTACGACAGCACGACAACAGAGCACGATGAATATAAAAAAGGCTCCTCTTTTCCTAGCTAGGCCCCTTTGAGAAGCACCACTGAATTGCAAGATACAAGCAACCAAAGTCCGTTACTAATGAAAAACAGAATAAGGTAACAAAGACTGTTGAGCGTCAAACAATGTTATTTTACTATTTTTTTTTTTTTAGGTTATACTGTCCCTCCAGCAGATCTCTATCTCATCTTTCTCCTTATAATTTATGTTAATGGTGTGCTATGTGAATGTTCTTTGGAGATCATGCTGCTATAAAACATTCTGTACGAAGACAAACATCTATTCATAAAGTAATTAGACTGGTTTCCCCCCTTGCCATGTGTGAAAAATTACAGGGTATTACTATAATTACTATAATGTAAGTGTAAACATGTTGAATATACAATAGAGATTAAAACAATATGGATTTTATCCTACAAATGGATATGGAGGCCTAAAAGCTGCTGATGTATACTGCTAAACTATGGATCTAAGCAATTACTATCCGCACATGAGCGAGTGCCTCCATAGTCTCCTGTAAACTTTACATCCAAGTCTAACCACACACAGCATGGCTTACCAAGTAATTAGACCAAATTAGATATGCTAAGTAGCAACCTTAGTACAGACATTAGATATGATCAATAGTCATTACATGATGCCAAATGTACAAATATATTACCATAGATTTTCATGCAAACTGTCAACTGAGAAAGGTGATCCACTTTAAATAGACACTGCATGAGACTGAACAATGTTCTTAAAAACACACATGATAATTTGAATGTAAGAGAATAATAAAAAGGATGAATATGATACAAAAGTCCTCTGATGTAAGTTCCAGAGATTGTCTTACCATCCCTCCAACAGAAACTTACCCTGGTAGATTCTGTACCTCCCATAAGTGGCAGTGAAAATAAAAGTATTTCATCATGGAAAAAGAAGACCCAGCGCTGGAGGTGGTAATATACTTTTGGTTACCTGCTATTCTTTCTGGAAATAAGAAGGGGGATCATGGTAACATCAACTCCTATGAGACTGGTGTAAGGGCCGTCTGGCCTCTGAGGGTCACCATGGTGAAAGGGCAAAATTTTGCTGGGAAAGGGGGCTGATTTGTAGTTAGGCCCCAGCAAAACTGTAGCTGATGGTATACGAAAGGCCATTGTCGGCATGCTTTTGTTCTCTTCTAAAATGTTCTACTCCCCAAAAAAGTCTATAGGAACACAAAAGCACCTGAAGTAGAAGAAAACTGATCATGTGTTCCCCCAAAGAGTAGTTCAGGGAAAATATTCTAAAGTATTTGTATCATACAAATGGAAAAAAAATTTTTTTTTTCATACCATATACAACATTTTCCATACAATGATTTGAAAAACATTTAAAACTTTGTGGCACAAGAGTGGGGGAATACAACTGAGCATAGGACCACTGCTAACATAAAGGCATACATTTCCTCCGGCCTTTTCTGGAATCGTTTACAAATAGAGTAGCTGTGATTTGAAGCTATAGACCTAAAGGTCTTAAGAATGGCACCATTTGAAATATAGGGTCTTATGGATGGTCTTATGGAAGAATTTTTACAACTATGATGGTTTAATAATTTATAGAACATAAAACCAGGGTCAGAAGAAGCGAGCGTTTCCTGTGAAACGCGTAACCTATGGGTTCCATCAGTAACAACAGCGACTACAAATTCAAATAAATTATTACGTTTTCTGTGAGCTTTAAATGTTTGAAAATCGTTGTTTGGAAAAGGTTGTATACGGTTTTTAATAAAGAATAAATAAAAATGTGTTTTTTAAATGTATGATATTATACAAGTATTTTATTTTTTTTTACCCTAAACTTCTCATTGGGGGGACAAATTACGAGTTTTCTTGAACACTAGGAGGGAGTTTCTTTTTTTTCCCCTATTCAAATTGTTTGAGTAGTGGAAGTAGGTTAACTGCTGGTCAGTTGCACCTGCAATGAGTTTATAATAGATCTCAGAATTCTTGCAAACTAGCATCAAATCAATATGCATTTGCCAATCAAAGCTCATCAATACTAGCCCTAAAGGTGGTTGTGCACAGGCATAATCAAATACCCCACAACACATCTAATAACTGGCTTTTCCATAATCACATGCACGAATCTCAAATGGATGAGAGAGAAACAAACATTTGCTTTTAGAATGCCCAGTAGTTTTTTTTTTCATAGCTACTACATCACAAAAACACCCAATGTGTTTCATGGTCTACTGCCCCCATAATGGTTAAAAAACACACATGCATATCAATAAATGCATCAAAACAAAATCTAAAACTACTAACTTGTATACAATATTTTAATCTTCAACGAATACATTCCGCAACAGAACTAGATTAAACAAGATGATCAAGTGTGGAAACAAACACAAGCGGGCTTCTTACTAATAGACTTCACATTTTAATGGCAACACTGCACATCGACCATGTGCTGCATTTTGATTCCAAAAAGGCCATTATCCCCATGTGTTTTGGGCTGCTGAAATGTAGCCCTATCCGTAATCATGGCAAATGTCTAATCACTATTTGCTTGCAAAAGTCTGCTGTCCATTGCCAAGAGTAAAAATATCTGAGCTCTCTACATGAGATGTTACTAATTATTTTAAAATGTAAATATATTCCCTGTAAAACGTGTGCATGTGTTCTTTCTCAACCTAATACTGCATACAATGCCTGTGATTTTGCCAAAAGCATTCCATTTATTTATCTGGTTTTTATTTGAATTCCTAATGACAATATTCCCATCAGAACTCAACACAGAATGTATACTATGTTTTGCTCACATGTGAGTTAATGCCTGCTGTGGGGCAACAACAGTCACTGGGTTCAAGGCTCTAGGAAAGCCTAGTAATTATCACAACTGAAGAATATTGGTCTCTTTTCTCTAAACCTTCCCCACTCTACTAAAAAAATGTCTGCAACTGTGCTTGAAAAACATTATATATGATACCTCTTTTTGTTAAATCCCCTGATGGTAAAATAATAATGACCTAACAGACCAATATCATCAAAACAGAAAGTTTTCTATCTCCTATCACCCACAAATATTGGAATCACTGCATAGCTTGTATTTGTTAAGAAAGGACTATCCATGTATGGCCTGTGTTATTATTTACATCCTGAAGCAAAACAAATATACGGTTTATCTTCTTGTATATGTAATAATATTTGGTTTGTAGATAAAAGGTTTCTTGAGAAATACAGAAAAATGTGTGCTTCTAATAAAGCAGATTGCTTGGTGACAGCGAATGAGGTAAGCAGTGATTGTGCAAGCACAAATAGAGCTGAAGACTGATAACAATGTCATTACTGCAATAGGAGAATTGTGCTCCAAACAATGCGTGATTTTCCGATCCTGTTTCTAGGAATCACTGGTATCCATAACCGTAAATGTTGAAAACAAGTAGTTTATTAAAAAGTGAAGTACAGTATATATTATATATGTGAAGTACAGTATATATTTTATATGTTTCTGTTCATTTGAGATGAATAGTATTCTTACTAGGAGTTCAGGTATATGGAATTGGTCTTTGGATAGAAAATGGCAACCACTGTAACAAACTAAATTTATACTATTCTTTAAAAAAAAAAAAACACACAATTAACATAGGTATCACCTTCTATGAAGTCCATTGATTTCTGGACGTGCCCTTGATAAGAACCCTGAAATATTTGGGAGAGCAAGACTGAAACCATTGTCAGGAAAAATCACCCCCACCCCCTTTCCCCTCCACTGCCAGTGGCTACAGCAAATTACATTTTAGCTAAAGTAATCCACTCCATTACTACAATGACTGTATTAAGGAAAGCGAAATCACTTTTCTGTTCACATTTTTACTCTAGGAAAGTCTATATTTGCTGCACTGAATTCCCTGTTAAGTGTTGGCTGATTTGCAACACAGATTATCTCTATGGGAAGAGATTCTTTGGGGACATATAATCTCCAGACATTTGATTTAACAGCAAATAACCAGACCTTTTGCAAACCCATTCATGCAAACAGCTGCAGAGCAGTGCAAAGACCACAACATAGCTGCAAGGCTTTGTAGTGTAATTATGTATACGCAAATCTATTGATTTATTGTGATATATTCATAGCAACAGTTCACATGGAAATGCCTATAATTTATTAAGACCCAAGTTAAAAGGAGTATTATGAATTCAGGTTAGTAGACAAAATAAAACGGAGCAACATAAGGTACTAATGTTTTCGGTAAAATAAATTCTAAGCAATGTACAGATATATACACACACACACACACACACACACACACACACACGTAAATAACATATATGCACAGATGGAAGGTATCTGTGATGTTTTCATTTTTTTAGAAGCAAAGGTTGAATATAAATGTTAATCCTTTTTTGTTAATGTATCATGCCATCAAGCTACCGGTAACTAAACACTACATGAAAGTTACACAGTATGAATTAATATTTGACTCCATACACATCAATGGCCCTGTCACAGGCTGGCCATACTTTGGTAGGTTAAAAAAACTGCACTCAGGGGACCCCAACACCCTCCCCCCAGATCTCATATTTTTTTTTAATTCCAATCAATTTCCAAATCAAAAGAATTATCAAATCTGAAAGTGAATCAAAAAGAAAAATCAACTCCTGAAGGATCGTAAATGATCAAGATTTCTATCGTTGATCAGTTGTGGGTAGATTGGACATGTTGGTAAATACAGTAGTCATCAATAGTTCACATGTTGTTACAGGTGTACAAATGATTGACAATTTTAGTGATTGGAAGTTCAGATGTGTGTGTGCACCTAATGACTTTTGACTAATTGATTACCATTTAGAATATTAACTAAACCAGTCAAAGACAAAACAGACAGCAGATCTTCCCATGCGTACCAACCCTTAAATTTAGCCATTTTTCCTGCTTACAACACATTACCTTTAATGTGTATGTACTGAATGTTTGCTTATCTAAAGTTACCATTGTAACAAAATATTGTCAATAACTTCACCTAGTAGTTTTAATGTTTTTGCTGACTGGTATAAGTGTACATTGGACTGATGATCTCATATCTTTAGATATAAGACCACCACAAATATATTGATATTAAAGAGTGATCTGAGTAATGTTTGCTGTGGCTTTAAAATGACCATCACTAATTGCAAGATGTCAGAACAAAAAGAGAAGCCTTCTTTTTCTACTTAAACTTCGGCTGTTGTGGTAATCATTGCATTAAATAACATGATCCCATAGGTGGATATGCACACCAACCCCTGTTACTACTATATCCTATAGTAAAGGGGTTTTACTGTTTAATTCAGAAGCATTCCTCAGGCCGATGTTACAACCTTGACCAAAAGGCCAAGCTTCTCCAGAACACTCTTAAACTGTATCTAAACTTTTTTCTCTTAAACTGTATCTAAACCAAATGACAATAATGTCAAATATTGCAGCTTATTAGTCGTAGATGTGGTGGCAGCATTTGTTTTCACTACAGAGCATTTTCAACAAGAATATAATATCCTTTTAATTTCCTATGAGCTTTGAATAAAGCACAAACATCTTTTTCAATATTATGTAAACAACCACTCCCATAGTTGATCCACCATTTAAAGAGACTCTGTTACATTTCTGGCTCCCTCCATAGATGCATGAAGAAAAAAAAAAAAAAAAGACACAAGAGATCACTAAGTAAAAACCAAAAGAAAAGAAAAGGCACAAAAAAGAATAATAATGCAACCACCAATTCTAAGTACTGGTACGATGCAATAGATTTTATTTTTGTTTTATTATTATTATTATTATTATTTTTGTTTTGAGCTTAGGTACACTTTAACAGGCCAGTTTTCAGATGGAAAAACATTTTTGGTGTATAAAGTCAAAAATTTACAACACTCCACGCGGTTTCCCTAGAGCAGTGTTTCTCAAACTTTTTCCCATGGTGGAACCTTTGAAATAACTTTCAGATCTTTAGGAACCCCTGCTACAATTACTATATCCACAGTTTACAGTGCATTAGCATGGTGGTCAGTAGTAGGAATATCTCTTACCGTACATTGCTGGCCAGTGTGAAGAATGTCATCCGTACAGATTACCAAAAAGAGACACAAATTGCGCATTACTCAAAGAACCCCTGGCAACCTCTGGAGGGACCCCAGGGTTCCACGAAACCCTGGCTGAAAACCACTGCCCTGGGGACATTATAATTATTGCTTGTAAATTAGCAAATATAAGAAGCAATGTTTACATCACCAGCATCATCCCCAGCATAAATGAGAGATTAATGGAAAAGGACATTGCCAGAGGTATGTGGGGAGTTTTAAACAGGGGTGACATGTACAAAAAGAGACTAACAAAGTATACAAACTGTTTCACTAACTCCCTATAGCATAACTTTCTCTGTTTTTCAGAAGCAGTTGTACTATGAGCTAACCTGAAACAGACTCCATACTATGTCAGTAAAAGACATGCTAAAATAAACAGAAAGAAAATGGAACTTGGCTTTGCGCCCCTTAACCATATGCAAAATATTACTATGGCTCTAAGGCTGTTATAAAAAAAATCACAGATTTTATTGAAAAATACACTGAATTAGTGTGAAGTCATTCAATGACAAAGGAAGACTATGTATGTAATTTATAGTAAATAAAATGGAAAGGTTCCTTAAAAGACATGTCAGTTAAGGCTTGCAGTATATTATCTGCGAGTAGCATGTACAGCTGTTCAATAAATCTTTTTGCATTAACAAATTGAACTTTAAACCCCTTTTGTATAATGTTGTACATATGGACATACAGTTTGGAAAAGTAAAGATGTCACTGAAGAACAAACCCCATAAAGTTCTTTTAGTATCTGGATTATAACACTTGGAACTAAAAGTGAATGTTAGCTACAGAGAGATAAATAAAAGATCAATACCATTAGGATTTATGTACTTCATAAACAAAATTAAAGTGTGGCCCCACCATCACATGGAACAATGCTACACCAAGCACATTTTCACATGTGATCTGATAAAATGATAGCATTCTGATGTGAATCTGAACAAAAATGAGTAACTGAGTGATTTTAAGTGATTGATAATTGAGTTTTGGATTTCATATGGATTGATTAAACATATTGGTAAACATTGTTATTAGTTATAAAAAGTTATTGTTAAACATAAACAAGTAGGGTTGTGTGTACAATAAAATCTACTAAGAATTCTGATCAATTTATATCTGACAAAGGAGAAAGACAGAATATCACACACACATTCAATGTTTTGAGAAACCTAACCTGTCACTAAATGAGAAAATGTTTGAATTGGTTGACTGCAAAAATTGGCAGCAGACCAGCTTGTGTGTAGAAAGCCTTAGACATGATCAGCAACTGAAAAAGGTGGCAATAAAGGTGCGTACACACTTCCAATTTTTATCGTTCCAATCGAACGACGAACGATCGATTGGGCGAAAAATCGTTCGTAAAAAAGTAACCAACGACGCCGACGAACGAGGAAAGTCGCTGGAAACGAACGACCGGACCGACGGATCGGATTGGACGACGATCGTTGAACATCGTTCGTGTGTACGGTCGTTCGTTGATCGTCCATGTTCAGAGCATGCGTGATGAACGAACGTCCGTTCACTTTCCTGTCGTGCACATAGTTCCTCTATCGCTCAAACGATCGTATCTATCGTGTGTACAATATCTACGAACGATCGTGTCATTAACTCTATGTGCAGGATCGGTGCTATACGATCGTTCATATATATCGTGCATGAACGTTCGTCGTTCGTTTTCCAACGATAATAATTGGAAGTGTGTATGTAGCTTTAGGACAAGGGAACATCTGTATATATTAGGCTGATAAGGAGCCAGTTGATATTATACCTTTATTATAATGTGCTATATTATAGTATAATATAGTTCATCTGACTTTAAAATAATGTTCTCCCGCAAAGTGATTGGTGCAATATTGAAAAAACAGCTTGCTTGTTTGAAGGAAACAAGAATTTCTAAAGAGATAGCTTCCATATGGGAAAATGTTCAAGGTAGCTTGCTGGTGCTGCCTTCTACCTCAAAATTCTATACACAACAATGAGACACTCATATTGTGGGTCTATATAAAATGTGAATGTGGTGCCCAAAGACACATATGGGGTCATATTCCTTTCTTAAACTAAAGTTAATTTGAATAATATTGAAACACATTGTTGTAAATGTGGAATAAAACCTTGTTAGCTTTGCAGCTTCCCTAAAAAGAGGGAGAGAAAATGAATGATTCAATTTGAAATAAAAGTAAACCTTTACAGTCTGCAGAAAGAAAAACATTTCACAGCTAGAGCCTCATGACACACACATTGTTTAGTACTAAAATAAAAAATAAAAAATAAGCTGGGATGAAACAAACTATACCTCCCTCCTATCAGAGACTGGACTGTCTGGCGTATGCTGGTTATGCAGTCAATATCTCCAATAGATGCTACATTAGATTAAATGTAAACATTAAGTCTAATGGAAACCAAGCAGAAAACAGGCCGTTCCTGATCAATGTATGTTCAATATATATCGATTAAACCTTGATTGTGAATTCACGTTTCTTATCTGATCGATGGCACTTTCCCCGCACTAATACCAATGCATCTAGCGGAATGAGCTCTCCCTACTGTTAGTAATCAGAGTAGGTAAAGTCAATAGGTGCAAGGTGGTAACTAGGTAAATGATCAATATCTGTGAAAAACCGATCATTTACCCGAATATGCATCTTTGTATACCAGTGTGTAAAACCAGTGCATGCCTATGATTAGTTTTTTTAGATACAAGATACTTTCAAGCACTAAAAGTAAAAAGCCAAGCATGCACTGCAGAAAAAATGCCTTAATGTTTTTTGCTCCAGCTACTTATCTTTCCTTTTATAACAATTACCATGAACCCCAACACTTTTAAATATATAGCTGAGTAAAAGCTTCATCTAACTCTAGAGCTCAACACAACACATTTATTGATGCAGTTCCATTGAACAGACCATTTTTTGTTTTTTCCTAAAAGCCACCCCTTGTCATGGGTCAGTGGCAGTTGCTGCCTCTGTTTATATGGAGTTGCCATATGATTGTATACACAGATTTTGCTTTGGATTTAGGTTCTCAAATTTCTTTAAAATGATTATATTTGAGACAGTTTACTCTGTGACGGGATCTACTTTTTTGATGGAGCACTAAAATTATTTGATTCAGGTTGTAATCATACAAACTATTGTATATTTATTTACTGCATCCTTTCATGATTGACAGACGGTGTTTGTCTGGGAGTTTGGAGCATCCCAGGTAAAGATTACAGAATTCCATCACTCGAGTCCAAGGAATGCAAGATAGCCTTTTAATCTCTTAAACTTCTCAGATTTCCCGCATTTTTCCACTACACCTGGACTTGTGTTGTTCTCAGAGATATAACTGAAGTTTTAAAGAATGTAAAGTTTCAAATGGGAGGCAGAGGGTCAGCTGAGGACCACCGCAAAGCAGTCCTAGCTTACAATACTTCGGTTACTTGTAAAAAAAACTATGTCATTGGGTAATGGTAAATCACTATATTAGGGTGATGTTAAATACCAGGTGTTGCTAGGATTTTATGGGTTTATCAACATATTAGAAATTCTATCCAAAACATCTGAGTAATGCTAACAATGTAATTCAATTAACAAAGATACACCAAGATCAAAGCTATTTAAAAACAAAATGCCACTATAATAACTTGTATCAAAATCTGTGATTTACAAGAAACTGAACTACATGGAACAAATCTGCCCAGAATAGCATTCGTTTGGTTGCTTTATTAAAAACAAAAAAGATTATTGAAGAGTATAGATTATAAAGGTAAAACCATTGTTGGATTCCTGACACCATGGGTATAATACATTAATATAAGCAATTGGTTTGCCTTTATCAGCATAGAGGATATACATTAAAATTGTCATTCTGCTGCACCCACAAGAACTTCAGAATTCCTACATATCAGGAGCATTTAATTGGCCTTATGCATAAAAGGGTCTGGTCTTGAAGCTTACATTACATAGTGTCCCATCAGTGCACGAATATGATTTAAATACCAGGCAATACTTGGTCCCAGTCTCTTGGATGTGCACAACCATGCACAAGTGAAATTATATTAAAGAAATTTGTGACTTTAATATGAGGAGAGCTAAAATAAAAAAATAATTAATATTTTTGGTCATTTTTTGCAATATTAGTCTGAAACCAATATGACATGCAAAGCTTTGGATTTATGTACATGCAGAATTTCAGAATTCTCTTCACACATGCCTTTATTTTATGCCTTATAAGACCCCATGTCAGTTGTCCTGACAGAAATGCACACAGCATATGGGTCTTGTTGTGGGCCAACAGTACACAGCATTTTTGTGGACTAAGTGGTGACAACCCTGCCAAGTCATGTTTTTTTTTTAACTTTGTCTAATCTCTACAACAAAACAGGTATTGGGGGGGGGGGATCTCCCTGAAATACCACAACATGAAAACCAGTTTGTTTTGCAGTTGCTAAACTGATATATTAAACATTTTTAAATCCGTATTTAATATACAAAAAATTAAAAATAGCCTTTTCAGCACCCATTGAGTATTCAGGCAAACTGATAATGAACTTGCTGACTCTTTAGCTAACCCACAGTGCTCTGGGAATCTTTTAGTTTAATAAATGTTTATTTATAACTATATGATTGCATATACTATTATTAAACCAATATAAAACAACAGTTTAGGAACCTAGGAGCTAATAAAAAAGTGCATATAGAAGCAACCAAATAAACCAACCTTCTCTTTAATCTTTCTGTCTATAAATCTTAATTGTAGTAAGACCATTGAGTTCCATGGCTACCCATTCTTTAGCCATTCAGGCTGAATATCAACAGGACATTGTTGCATAAATTAAACTTTGCAAAGATATGATTAAAGATTTTTCGATTGCCATGTTCCATCCAAGTATAGTTAAAGTATGTTCAATTGCCAGTGCTGTTTATTCACACCACATTGCAATATTTATTTTTTGTACAGAGACAAATCTGTAGCAGTTAATATTTCAATTACAATGATTAACATAGTTGCTAACAACTGATGCAGGTTGTCTTATGCCCAGCCCACGTGCCTGAGGCTTGTGTTGCTTATGTAAACATGGATACTGTACATGCAGAAAGCTTTTAAATAGAAAGCCCATGTCCACAATCACTTCTCTTGTGTGACAGATGGCCATACCAGCCCCTCTCTGTGTGGCTTAGAGAGAAAATACAGAATAGAAATACCCAAATCCTCTTCTGCATAGTATGGGAGCTTAACTCTTTATTATGAAAGTCTGATGTAATGTCATTTTCAATCATAATGGATTGCATAAAGTATAACTGGAACACGTCCAGTGCTAATAAAATGAACAGAAGTTAATGTCATGATACCAAAATACATTACATGATTATATATAACATTAGTACTAATAGCCAGATGATTGTGCTCGAAGCCTTGCACATTTAATTCAAATCCTAATGATTGTGGAACAATAGCCAACACTTTTTCTTCCCAAGTAAGGAAGGGTTAGAACAAAAATTAAAACTGGACTACTAGCAAATAGTAAATATACCAGTAAAAATACATATGGGAGCGGCTTTAACTTCCAAGCGATTTGTATTTTTGTCTATCCAGTTTTAAGTTGTGTACAGCTTTGCCACACAGATCAGCTCTGTCTGGCAGGACAGGAGACCTGATTTTTTTTCTCCTCTACTGTTACCTTACAAATACATTTGTGTTATACTGCAAAGTGTGTTACTGTTCTGCTCACACATCCCCCTCCTTTCCTGCTGTGCTTCCTTTAGATAGTGCTAACAAGAAAGTGCAGGTATACATCCTGACAGCCATGATCCCAGTCTGCCTGGCATCTGCTTAGTCAGCTGTTCCTACTATGAAAGGGTCTGATTTTACTTGCCCCAGAAGAAGGGGGGTGAAGCCCAGGGGCCGTGACCTGGTGACATTCTTAGGGCAAAGTAGTCTGGTGGCCACTAGGGTTGACGGCCCATCACCCCTTTAGGGTGAAGACCGAGTTCTATTTAAACTCCTCACCTCAGGTAATCCGGCTTCACCTGCCAGCCAGCAACAGGGCCTCCACAAGCCTCCTTTAATATTTTAATTAGGTTTAAAGTACAACACGTTTTTGTAAATCAACAAGGACGTGGGAAAGTGACAGTATAGTTGATAAGTCACAAAATGTCAGCATGAACATCCCACTTTCAAAACTATCACTAACTTGTTAAAGCAGGAATATCAATTCAGTGAAGTTGATAAGATATAATTAAAGGAAATTTTGTTTTATATTTAGACACAAAAACAAAAATTTTAACTATCCAAGAAGCTTTTAGCATTGCTGCTACAGTTTATACCATTCAATTATCTGCTAGTTGCTGTTAGTTTATGTTTTCCATGTCGCAATGATTTGAAATTCTAACCTAACTAGCTCCTCCAGGGTGCAGGTATGAATTTCTGTGACCAATCAGTAAATGTTGGTTTTTCACCAACAGTATGCTGCAAGTGTAATGATTTAGACTACACTAGAATTAAATTGATCTGCATCAAAATTTGGAAATGGTGCGGAGTACTATTAAAACAGGTGAAAATATCTGGAACTGACTTAATGCTTTTTTAACCGGTTTTTTTTTTTAGACAGATTGCAAAACTGCCACAATATACAGTGACTGTTTCATATTCTAACAAAACAATGGAATCAAAGCAACACAATGCTTTTATTACATGATGTGCATGGTATTATAATAACTTGAATCTATTTGCCAATGTTTGGGCAAGCCACTGTTTAATGTATCAATCTCAGAACAAAAAGGGGCCAGAAGAATATATAGTTAATAGACTTATTTATATCAGAAAGAGAAACCTCAACGTATTCATGGCATGTAATAATAAAAAGACATACCACATACATAGTGAAAAAAGCACAACCCAGGGAAGATGTGTGTACCTAAGAAAATTAAGTGGTCAAAGGAAATTATGTCACTTAGCCTCTAAGAGACTAGGCAGCTGCTTTCAGATGGGTCTTGGACTTTTGTAAACCCTGAAAAAAAAAAAACAGAGAATCTGAATGGTGGCAGCCCTGTAAGTAGGAGGCAACATTGTAACATGTTTTTGGTGATTCTAAGACAATTCAATCCCTTGCCAGTAAGGAAAGTGGAATGTCCAGTTACACACAAAGCTATATCCCCCCCTCATTTTTATTGGTTTGCATATGTTTTAATGCAATGATAATGTTTTCTAAAATATTGGAAGCATAACAAAACTGGCCACATGGAATTTAAAACTTGATTTGTATCATGGATGCTTGCTGCCTGTGCAACAGCTAAAAAGCAAAGGCCCCACTAATAATAAAATCAGGCCCTTCACTAAGCACGGCTGTCCAGGAAAAGTGGGACAATTAGTATGTGACCCCAGTCCTGGATATTCCAGATCTAAAGAAGCCCGGCTGCCAAGGGAAAGGGGAACGCTGAGCATTCCTCTCCTGGAAGGCAGTGTTCAGCTTTTCATGCCAAACAGTAGCTTGCCGTTTTGCTCAAAGAATGGAAAGAATGTTTAGGCAAAATTCACCTCCCGTAGACTTCAACTGAGTTTGCTGGTGGACGTTCTGTATATATTCTAAATGAATATAAAACACGGACAAATATACATGTCAGTCATGCCAGGAAACAATCATGAAGAGGTGGAGCTTCTCTTCATTGTATTATCAACATATCTAGGATTGCTACCCAAGCTTTTGTAGTGGATCAGTGCTGTAGCAGCAACATCATGTGACTCATAATCTGTGTCAGTATTTCAGCACGATAGCTATGTAGAGATAATCAGGGTGCCAAGACTTTGACATATTATACATCAGGGCCAATACGATGTGAAGGCAGCTGTTCCTTGTCATTAAGCATCAAAAGGTGTGGCTAAAGGACAGAAGTTCTAAGTATTTAATTAAGAAAAATAGGATGTGTAGAACTTTAAACACTCAAACAGTAAAAAATTACCTTGATATAAATTAAAAACAATGAACATTGTTCCCTAAAAGGACATATATTGCTGTGCTCCCGAGCTGACTCATTTGCACTGTTTTATGTTAGTAAGAGTAAGACTAAACAAGCCTTCATTTTTTCGGTATTAACTACTAAAAATGAAAAATTGTTTGTACTCACAGAGTAGGGACAGACATGTGAAATACAGCAGCTTCGAGAAAGAAAATGTGGATTTCTTCCTATTGCTATGGTTCTCAAACCTTTGACACAGTTGGCTTGTAAATGTTTCAAATGAAACATTTTGAACATTTTGAAGAAAATACCAATTTCACATGAAACATTTTGTACCATATGCATCTATGGAAATGTTTGTATGTGTATCTATGTCAGAGCAAAACAATGTGTATTATTTATAAGTCAACTGGAACTCAGCATAATATCACTGTCTTTGCAATGTTTGGAACATGTACCCAGTAAGGGTCAAATATTTTTTTTCTGGTCAGATGATGCAATTTCAATGTTCCCTATCTGTCTCAGAAAAAGACGTTACCAGAATAAATAGCGAAGGCGAGTCTTCCCAAGAAAGGCACAGACAGTTGTGAAACCCCACAAAATATAGAGGTTCCATTGTTTTTAGAAGCCACATGGCACAGTTTTATCAGATATTTAACAATTTTACAATGCAGCTTCCAAATTTTGGTGCTTGATAAACAAAAATAATAGGAACTTGAATTTTCAATACTTAGAAAATCTTTTCTTAAATGCCCAACTACATATTTTTAAATACTTTTTCGAACAGCTGGTTGGTGGGGAAACCATGATTCTTCCGGGAAAGATTAGTGTATCTACTTTTATTGCACCAGGTTTTCGACTCAGCATGTGCACAGTGCAATTAAAGGAAGGTCTGTCAAGTCCACACTCCCCACAAGCTTTAAAAATAGTTTTTTTTGGTTTTATGTTGATAGTGTTAATCCAGCATTAATAGTCCTGAATAAAATGTCAGCAATAAAACATTTCTACACCTAACTAATAAAATCACAAAGTTAAAGTGAAATAAACTCAAAACTTTTATATTGTAAATAAAAGGAAGGGTTTGTGTCCTCCATTTGTTTGTGGCCTTAATTTGTATTAACCATTTATTATTTATGTTTTGTAAGGAACATAAACAGTTTCTGTCTCTGAAGTGCATGTTGAACACAAATCAAGAAGAATTAATAACTACATTATATATTCCTGCCTACAGATGAAAATATATACAGAGGTTTTTTTTGCAGATGGCTAGCATCACATTCATAACATATAACTGCATTATTTTAGGGCCAAAAACCATTCTGGAAAAAAACCATTACAAATAAATGCAGCAAAAAAAAAAATAAAAATAAAAAACATCCAACAATGGATGCAACACTACTGCATTGTTAAGATGTTTGGACCTTCTACTTAAAGGCCTTGAATCCATATATCTCCTCAATAAGTAGGTGGGGCTGGAGGAATTTTACTAATACCTAAAATACTGATGTTTTAATCTAAAAAAGTTCTTTGAATTTGGGTTTGGTTGTTTATCCTAGCATATGAGCTTACATACTGCATCTTATGGTACAACTATGATATACGGGTCTTCGGGGCAGGGCCCTCTCCTCCTTCTGTGTCACAGTCTGCATTCGTCTGTCATTTGCAACCCCTATTTAATGTACAGCGCTGCCTAATATGTTGGCATTATATAAATCCTGTTTTTTAATAATATTAAAAAATAATATAGGGGTCATTGGAGCAGTACCAATGGGTCATCTGCTAGAATTTATGTGATGTAGGTAATAAAATATACAACATTGCAAGAACCACTGTAATATTTGGAGGACTTCAGAATGTTACCAGCCATGCTCCTAATTGGTTTGCATAATGAGGATGTCAATAGTTATTTATGTTTCTCTTTTCCTTTTTTGTAACTATCTTCTATGTTTTACATTTGTATTTTGTAAAAGAATAAAAGAAAGAACTTTAAACAAAATCTTCAATAAAAAAATCACATACCAAAAAAAAAAAGAAATAAAGGGTAAATAGTTATATTATGGTTTGTGAAAATGATATATAATATTAATATTTGTGAAAGATTTTAAAATTCAACATTAAATACAATTTTTAAAAAATCTGCTTTATGTTGCAAATTATTATAACCAATTTTGTGTGATAAATGTAACAAAAACATAACACAAATTTAAAACAGCCCACTAGGTGGCACTAAAACAACAACAGCAAAAAGTAAATGTATTAATAAACGTTGCAAAATGTTGGCAATCAAATCAGCTGTATCAGCTCCTCCATTAAAGTTATTCCTACAGTTATTAGCTAGGTTGTCCAGTTCTCCACCTTCTGCAGAGCATATTATTTTGCACACAAATACATATCCAATATTTGTGAACCATCACCATAGAAATATAGATTGTGCATCTGGATTTTGTATGGTTGTTAATGGACATTTTTATAAAGCCAGTATTTGCTATATGTGACTTTAGTCCTAACAATAGTGTATAATTACAGCTGAAAGCAGAAGTAGACTTTTTAGAAATGTCTGCATGACTGGTCTGACCTACAAAAGAATGTGTCCATAGACATTGGTGACAGTTGTCGATCTGATCAAGCCACAATTCAGTGTCTTCGAAGCAATACATGCTTCAGAATAGAAAAATAAGTAAGTCAGAATAGCAAATTATGCCTGAACTCTACTTTTAAAACTATTAATGCCATTTGTCTGTAAATATTTTTGCACAGTTTTGCCTCCTTATTTAACAGAATTGGACTAATGGTGAACATTTGAACAAAGATTTTAGCAAATTTCAAAATTGGAGGGTCCCATCTCCGTAATTATGTCTCTCTTAAAATGATCTTTGCAAAAAGCTCACTCCAAATCTAAAACAGGGGTGTTTGAAAGTTTGTGAACCCTTTGAATTTGGATAATTCAATTAAAGAAATGTTTAAACTCTTTAGAGATAGTCTTGTAACCTTTTTCAGGTTTATGGGCATCTTTTTTTCCAGACACATCCTCTGTTTGGGTCACGATACACATGCGCAGATGTGTTGTATGTGATCAGGCTTTGCTGGATCACCGTTCTTTACATAAAACAGGGTCACTCATTCACCCCGGAGTGTCATCCCATTGGTTGAAAAACATCAGATTCTGATTTCACCTTATTTTTTATATGATGATCCTAAGGATTCACTTTTGCCACATGCAGATATGGTATTGAATATATTTTTAATAAATACATGACTAAATATTAAAATTTTTGTTTCATGATTTGTTTGTAAATAATAAGCATTTGGACCCTTAGAAATACTTCACACTTTCCTAAAATAAATAGGATTGTCAGTAACAAAACTGTGTACTTTTTTTTTTTACCTGCAAGGAAGGAAATGCTTAAACCATGCCCCTGTCCTATTACCCACTTTTCACAGACTTCACATTATTCCAGCCAGGAATATTTTGATTGTTTAAATAACATACAGGAATTAACCAATGGCGACATCCAACAAACAGGCAGGGCAGATGCTAAAAGAGTCCTTGGTATGGTAACCTTAGCAAATGCTAACAACAACAGACAAAATGCTGACAAGAACAGGCACAGACAATGGTAAGATATTGTCTAGACAATTTACAGGACTCACCAAGAGTATAGTCAGAAGTCACAAATGCGGGCTGTAAACTCTGGCTATACTTTAATGCATGTTAAAAAGGCCAGGTGTTTTGTCTGGACTTGGTACCACTGGATACAAATACTTTTGTACCACTGTATACTTTTGGTGGTTACTGTATTGAATGGGAGTAGATTTATGTAACTGATCAAACTTGTCCTCCCACCCCCACCCCTCCCCTCCCTGCTTTTTCAATCCCTCCTTTCTATATTCCCTTCCTTTGTTTTACAAAAAAAAAAAAAGAAAATACTCAGGTTTCATTTGGTTATACATGATCCTGTTTATGGTTTTATTATTGCACTTTACATGTATTTTGGTTATATAACTTTGACCCATGCTGTACGATCGTTTCCTTTTTGTATGAACCTTCATGTTTTTTCACAATAATAATTTTTTGGGAAAAAAAAAAAAAGGCCAGGTGTGTATTGTGGATGTTGTGAATGTTGTGCAGGGAATGTTTAGTAGATGGTGGTGAAGAACAAAGTGTTTTTTCTACTTTACTAGTTTGTAGGCTGCACACACATTTTCATTTTTTTTCTTAATTTACTTCTTAAAGCTGCCAATTGGGGGATACATTACGAAACTAAAATCAATTAACTCAATAATTGCACTCCAAAGGCTTTAGTTAAAAAATTCCACTATTAAGCCACAGATTCCATGTTTCCACCTACAACCCCTCCACCCCTGTAATGGACCCGTTTACTACCTGACATGATGTGATGAGTGATGCTATATATGATACAGCAGTGTCTGTGACAATATGTGAAAAGTGAAGATGATGACATTAATTATTTACTGTTCCACTCACTATAGATTGGTTTCTGGAATTCCTTTATCGCTTTGAAAATTATTGTCAGGAGAACAGCAACACTGAACAGCCAGTATAAACACAGGCATTTTATTATTTCTAAATGATGATGGATACATGATTACGGGCATGAAATACTGAGCAGTGTTTCTGAGTTACCTTTTGTTCTTTTGGTAAAGCCCTGAGTTGTATCATGTTTTATCTGATGCATGTGACACATTACTTGAATTTAAGATGACCATCGGCAACAAACTACTTTTTTGACTATAGGCTGGTCAGAGAGTGATTGGCTAGAAAAGATGGCAAATGACTCATTTTATTCCTAAAATATTATCAATTGGGGGATAACAGCAAAATCTATATGTATCCAGAAAATATACCATTGTGTTCAGAACCATGGCAGTGTGTTTAAAAAAGTTAATAAAGCTCAACATCCTTATAAAAGCTTTAGTTTCCATACACACAAATTCATTGTGAACACTGCACATTATTTTCAAAATCAAAACATGAAGAATATGTATCAAACTTGTGTTATCCCTTTACAGAAAGTAAAGAAAAGGGAATATTAAGCTACACACACACACACACACATTAGATTATTGTAATTAGAAAGGATCTTTCACAATCATTTATAATGCCAAAAGAATGAAAGATGAATGAACGAGCATGGCACATACATCGCCGTTCTGCTCTACTGAGAGGGGAGGGGGGAGAAGGAGTGATCGGCACCCCGCTCCGCTCTCTCCTCTTCACTTGTATTGCAGTTGCTTGTCGTTCATAGATCTGCCAGGACGGACGTTGGACGAGCGCTGAACACACATCAGATTCCTATTCAATGCTATCCTTGAAGCAAACTGGACAAAAATCATTTGACATGTGTACGTAGCCTTAGGCTATTCAAAAAAATAGCAGTGTGAAGTTGTAAGCCCAAAGGGCATCATTTGTACTTTTTGTTTGGTCATATTGTTTAAATTTGTGAACATTTTAATTAAAATATTGAAACACAAAATAATAGTAGTGTGAAGTTCAATTTGTGAGGTCATTATTTTGTGAAACAAAAAGTGTTAATTACAACTTTTATTTAAGAAAGGAAGGCAGCAAATGTTGTATATAAAACGTGTAAAACGGGTCATTACAGACATTGATTAGAAGAGCATACTTTGATTAAAAAGTTGATTGAAGAGGGTATAAAGAAGTGCAGAAAATGATAGAGTGTTCAACTAAAATGATCTTAAATGCTTTAAAATGGCAGCCAAAACCTTAAATATGTGAAAGGAAATGGTACACAACCATTCAAATGGAAAGAAAAAAGCCAAAATGGTAAAGACTCGGACAATGTTCAGCTCCAGGAAGACCAAAAAAAGGTCTACAGTTACCCATGAATACTGTTACAATTAGATGATGTGAAGCCAAGCTTTTGGCAAGAAGCCCCACCAAAGTCCCAATGTTGAAAAAAAGATGTGTTGTGAAGAGGTTACAGTTTGTCACAGAACACAATGATCAGCCTAAACAGAAATGGTGCAACATTTTGTGAACGGATGAAAGCATCTGTTTTTCTTTTTAGGTCAAGAGGCCACAGACACAGATGTGGGACAGCACCGTGGCTCAGAGGTAGCACTCTTGTCTTTGCAGCGCTAGGTCCCAGGTTTGAAACTTGGCCAGGACACTATCTGGATGGAGTTTGCAGGTTCTCCTCGTGTCTGCCTGGGTTTCCTCCCACATCCTGAAAACATTCAGTAAGGTTAATTGGCTTCCCTTCAAAATT
>NC_092867.1:19805037-19806601 GCF_032062135.1 Pyxicephalus adspersus | reverse complement strand
ATATATATATATATATATATATATATATATATAGAATCCAATACAAAATTATTTTAATTTCCCGCTGCGCCTCCCACACCCACCACTGTCGCCGAGGAAACCCCGAGAACCTCACTGCATTAGCCGGCTGAAGATTGGAGGAAGAGGACGCCGCCTGAGGACCTGCAGGTTTTGCCTCATGAACAGCATTTTTAACCCCCTTGGCGGTATTCCCTAGTGTTGCTCGGGGTTAATGCTCGGTAATACCACCAGGGGGGTTAAAAATGCTGTTCATGAGGCAAAACGTAGCAATACAGAAGAATTGTGGAATTTAGTCCAATCATCCTGGACTGGAATACCTGTCCACAGGTGCCAGAAGTTGGTTGGCTCCATGCAACACTAATGTTTGGCAGTGGTTATACTAAATATATATAGCTTATAACTAAATACTAGTTAATATATTATTAGTGATTCTAAGGAATCAAAATATTGTAACACGTTTCATTTTAAACAACAATGAATGTTTTGAGTTTGAAAAGAAGAATACACACACTGCTATTTTTTGAACCGCCTAATATTCCTTTTTCTTCACTTTATGTAAAAGAATAACACAAATTTGATAACGTTTTTAATGTATGGAAATGAAAGCTAATATAAAGAACTGTATTCACATTTTAAATAAAATGCTATTATTCTGAACACAACTGTAAGTAATAAGGTTCCCTAAAACAGGGGCTGATGAGATTGAGTTGGAACAGACGGATATAAATTGTTACCCAGATATAACATTACAGTCCAGACTTTATTCATTCGACTCTTTTCCGGTCCCAATGAAGATGGAGCCCCAAAAACCTGCCGGATATTTTTACTGAACCTAACAAACATTTTTACCCCACTCTGATGAAGGAAACCTAGTTAAACAAATGAAACAAAAATATTTATATGTTAATATATGTTAATTATACATGGCCATGTATTTATTGAAAAGAAAAGATGCAATAACATATCAAATATTTATTCTCATGCAGGCCTTAAATCCTGTGGGAACAAATAATTCCCTGACTTCCCTGGTATGTCATTAGGATAATACAGATCCAGATGCTCTTTGATACCAAGTTCATCCCTTGGAGGAAAATAAAAATGACTGCAGAGTACTGAAGAGAATTTCTACTTTGTAGGGGAAAACCAGGATGAATCTCAAAATCCAGGAATCAGTATACCACAAAAAGTCAGGAGGCCGCAACTAAGTGAATGTAATTTGGAATTCTCCTGTGCAGAAAAATTATGCAGTATTAAGTCTCTGCAACTAATTGGCTGATGCTTTGCTATAACTAAGAGATTATAAATGGAAACATTTAAGACACATGATACTATATCAATACAGTGTTAAATTTTACATTAGCAGGTAGTTCAGCAATCAGGGCCATTTTCAGCACTTTTCAGAAAAGAATTTCCCAAATGAAAAGACAGCAAGCTGTAAGCTCAAGAAAAAAGGTACAAAGTCAGCACAGTGGAATTTATTTTCTCTTGTTGAATAGGGTCTGGAATTACTGACATATTGGGTCAGATAAGCAAGGACAGACAG
>NC_092867.1:19803217-19804701 GCF_032062135.1 Pyxicephalus adspersus | reverse complement strand
TTTTTATTTTTTTTAACTGGGTTACAGACACTTTATGCAAAATGGGTATGCAAATTTTAATATACCTCTTACCTCCATGCTCTATAAACTAATTTCCTTTTACTTAGCTGAAGGACATATTGAAATAAATTCTTGCTGACATACAAAGTAACGGAAATAATATACAGATAAGATAAAGCTGAACACATTCCAGGCTAATTATTTTTTATGAAACTTTGCTGAATGGTATTGGCAAATACCCAAACTTCCCGGTAGGTTATGTCATTTACAGTGATCTCCAGCCCTCTAATAATGTTATTGCTTTTTTAAGAGTTACTCTCCAGGGCTTAATTATGCAATACGATTCAGTTAACCACCTAAGCCTCACAGAAGTGCTGTTAAAAACAATGGATAGATTTGACAGCCAGAAATGGCCAAAGTTGCAAACTTTATTTTAAATTTCAAAGAACATTTCTCATCTACTTTATGCATGAAGCATTATTTATTTAATATTAAAGACAGTCTATTTTCAATCAGCTGAACAGGATGTGTAACATTTTATGCCAAGTCCTAAAAAGGTAGCGCTAATGAGTAGTGTGCTGATTATGGTCAGTTGACCTGCATTACCATACACAGATATACATCTGAAGTATTGGGTATTACATTACTCAAGAAATACCTTATACATGGCTTAGAAATGCAGATCCTGGTGTTCTACCAACAGCTTTGCTTCACTTACTTATCTCCTCCCCACTATACTAAATGTGTGCTTCAGTCTTTTTTTTTTTTTTTTTTTTTTATAGATGTTTCTCAAAAATAAAGCAGCAACACAGAAAAAAAAAAGTCTACAGGGCTTTAACACTCCACTGCTCTATCCAAACCAAAATAAAATGTTTTTGCTGAAGTAGGGGTTTAATAAGGTAAGGGTTGTGCTTGCCTGACCCAGTTGTATGGTCACCTAGAAGGAAATGCCTAATAGTGTTTTTTGCAGTCTATTGTATAGGAACTTGCTGTCCAATAACTGATCATCTTCCTATCTGCCAGGCACATGCAAGGGCACAAACAAAAAAAATTATTCTTAAAATGTACCAAACAGGCAACACTAGCAATAACAAATTTCCAAAATGTCGTATCTATACTTTTTTTTTTTACTGTTCATTCACTAAAGACATGGTCTGAACACTGCAAACACATGCTTAACATGCTAAATGGCCACCCCTAAATTATGGTTCTATATTGCCTCTTAGAATGTTAAAGTTAGTAAACATTAGGACTATTCATTATTCACCTGCTTGCAATTATTAAGCTACATGACTGATAACAATGAGAAGGTCACATTGCAGAATTAGATGCTTAGTTGGCTTATTTTAATAGTAGGTGTGTGAGAATGTGTCAATCTTTATCTCATTGTAATTCCGTTCCATGATATGAATAAAGAGGTTTGCTTTTTAGCAGCTACCATTGATTATGAAATAGAAATACTGAATCAGCCAAAAAAAAAAAAA
>NC_092867.1:19563725-19802134 GCF_032062135.1 Pyxicephalus adspersus | reverse complement strand
GGTTTCCCAAGCCACTATCAGGGGCAGGAAAACTTCAACAACTTTATTTGCTATTTACAAAATTACAACTTAGCAAGAAGATAGAAAAAGGCAGACCCCTACAGTAGTTTCTACTATAGGTTGTTTTTTTTATTAAGGAAGTGGTAATCACATTTTTCAAAAAGTCTGTGGACCCAGCCCAATAAAATCTTAACCCAGTGTTTCCCAACCAGGGCACAGTGGGACCCTTGAGCAATGGGCAATTTGTGCCTCTCAGGTCAGTTTTAGTAACACCAATGATCTTTTTGGCTATATTTAAGAATTATATTCTTGACACTGGCCAGATTGATGTATTCAGTTTTACAACTTGATACATCACAGGGCTGAAAGAAGTTGGTAGCCATGTACTCACAACTTGGGTTACAGTTTTAAAAAGGGTACATGAACATTTTCTAATGCAAAATGTAATGTTTTCTTTTTTCTTTTAAAGGACCAAAAGGTTACTTTGCATAACAATATAAGGAAATGTCATATTTAAGTTTACTCCATGTGGACAATGTGTTAAAAATAGAAAACATGGTATCAAACTAGCAGTGCTTAAACTTTTGCATACAACTTGCATTTTTGTGACAGATAAATACGATAACATATGTTATGGAAATTACACTTTAAAGTGGTAATTTCCCTTCTTCAATCATTTGTCTCATCATAGTTTAACTGTTTGAAAGGATGCTGTAATTGGCACTTATTTGTGATCTCCCTCCACCTGTAATATGGTCTTTTATCCTAAACCTCTAGGATGCGTTGCTAGGGAAACTATGCATTCTGCAGACTGTTGTCAGGGCAACAGGAACAAATTAGATGCATTGCTATTGGGCTTTGGAACTAAATTTGCATTTCCTAGGAAATAAGATTATTACTGCTCCTAAAAATAATTGGAGTTGAAGTCAGGCATCAGAGAAATATGCTTGGCAGTTTACTTATGCAGCCAACACTTATCCTTGTTATTAGCCATTGCGTAATGCATAAGGCTGCTCATTTTGTTAATTTAATATGGGCTCAATTTTCTACACGGTTTAGATGTTGCTGTGTGAAGAGAGTTTAGAAAGCATGTTGATCTGTCTCTGATAGGCACTGAAGCTACTGGGATGTCATTTAAAATAATGAGTGCATATTAACAGCCTGATAAGTTCATTACCAGGACAATTAACAAAGGACTTTTAGGTAACTTGAGATGCCAGGGAAGATGGGCCGAGGACAATCAGGGGTGTCACTCATCCCCACCTAACACAACAGGGGTTTGTGACTCAGTGAATAATAATGTATCTAAACAAATAACACTTCTAATGACTCATCCAAGATCATGAGATCATTTCTGCCAATCTTAGTAACATAGAAATTTTGTTTGTGGTACTGTGGTATTACCTTACTGCTAAGTGATGTTATTTAGCTTACAAATAAAGTGTAGCTAAACTCAACCCTTTTATGTTAAAAAGAAAACAAACAGAATTTTTACTTAAGTGCAACACCCTTAAAAAAAAGGGGGTGCAGCACTGCTCCCTAATTCTCAATCACCTAGGCAATCGACAATGAATGGGAGCGCAAAGCCTTCTGTGATACCTACGTCACGCATCCCAGGAGGCTCTTCGGTGCTCCTTATGTGCATGTCTGAGCATCTCGGGCATGCACAGGAGCCTTTTCGTGCCAAGAGAAAAATTTGCCGATCTCACGCATGCGCAGTGAGATCAGCAAGTTTTTTTTTTCCAACCTACGACACCCGGTCCAGCGCCTGGGTCAGGTGACATAGGCAATAACACCAGGAAGCGCTGGCTTGGGGACGGATGCCGGGACGACGAGGGACCTGATGCAAGACACCTCCGGATGGTTAGGACTGCCCTGTGGGATTGAAGGTAAGTGGGTTGTTTTTTTGACACTTTTCCGTTTAGTTCCTCTTTAAGTATGTAAATGCACTCATATTTGGACTCTAAAAAAAAAAAAATGTATATTTACTGTATCTAAACTAATCATTGTGATTACATTCATGTGCCTATATTACCAAAAGGTAAAAGACAATGTCATGGTTGTCTTATTTGTGGGTTTCAAGTGGAAATCCAGCCACACCTATAAAGTAGCATTTTGTTCATCTCGTTTTCGTGCCTTCACGTTTTGCATGTTTGTAGCTTGTAAGCCAATATTCATTTGTGTCACACAGATACAAGTAGACTAACATTAGGGAGTGCATGTTTACCTGCCAAGTGGAGAAGGAACTAGGTGTCATGATTTTGCTATGTGATGCCTATAACTGCTTTTCACACGCTATCATTTTAACACTAAACTTTTTGATTTAAAGCTGGATTCATGAATGTGTATTTTTCTGCATTTTTGCCTTGTTTATAAACAACTTTGTGTTTTTCCTTCTGCCGTGTAATCAATGGGCACAACAGGTTTAGGAGTCCCAGCTTTAGAAAACAGATAAGGCAATCAATGTAGTGCATAGTTGTGGCTATTTAAAACAAGGAATCATTGAGTACTTGCCATGATGTGCAATCATACAGGTACACATCAAGGAAAACTATAGTATTAGGTATTAGAATATCCTACTGAAAAAAACTAATAAGGCCAGGTACAGCCAGGCAACAAACATATTCATAGTACCCCTGCTATAATTACTATTCCCTCAGCTCACAGTATATTAGCATGGTGGTCATTAGGAAGAATTGCTGGCCAGTACATATACTTACATATAGCCAAAAATACCATTGGCATCAAGTAAACTGCCCTGAAATTCACAAATTACTCATTGCTCAAGGAACCCTTAGCAACCGTCTGAAGAACCCTGGTTGACAAACACTAACTAATCTATGATTAGTTAGTTAATTAAATGATCTAACTAATTCAGCCTAACTGAAATCATCACCTTTTCCTCTCTGCGGTAGGTAGAAAGGTGAAGTTGTATAGCAGAGGTAGGCAAACTCCGGCCTTTAGACCAGATACGGCCTAGCCGGTAGTTTGTTCCAGTTTAAAGCCCCCTGGCCAATCTGGCCTAATCCCGGCTGGCAGCCAAAGGCGGAGCCGGAACAAACTACCAGAGCCACATGCAGCTCTTGAACCTCCGTGATGTGGCTTCCTTTCCTATTTACCGCGGCTGGCGTTAACACTTCTGCCGTCGGGGTAAATAGGGAACATTCCCACACCTTTGTATGCATTGCAGAGGAGAGGGATTTCCCTTCAGGGGGTGTTCCTGGTGGGGGTGGAGCCATTAGGATGGGACCTGAGAGAAAGTCTGGCCTAGTGTGCTCCAGCCTACCCCTGACATGGCCTAGTGGCCAAAAAAGTTTGAGTTAGAGAGTCTATATCTGTCTGACATTGCTTCTCAAGATTATCAGCAATCCATATGAGAAGGGTGCCTGTTCATCCCCAACGTGAGCAGGTACAATCTGGGTATATTTTATTAGAATGCCTTATATAGGTAATAAGCATAGAAAGGATGAGGCAGGGAACTTCAAAGCGGTTTCGGTTTAATGCCAGTTACCACAAACAAATATTCAAAATCAGCATCCCAGGAAAGAAGATTTTACCAGTAAAAATTTGGCAAGAAATAAACATATAATATATATGAAAGCTGCCAATGGATATTGATGCGAGAATGTAATATTCAGATTTAACTACTAGCAAGTATAAACACAACTTACCCGTTTATTCTCCACAGTGATTACAGTTGTTCACACATTTAGACCCTTTTGACACACGAGCACTAGAAGCTATGGGCCCTTATGTAATCAGGCTGAACAAAGGAAAATACTAATTTGTTCACAGTGTTAAAAGTGGAGACAAAAACAGGTAAGTGAAGAAAAGCCAGAAGTCAAAAAGTCTATTAACTTCAAGATTTGTCAGTTTAATTATATTATTCCAAGATTTAGCAACTGGGGGTATAAAATGCATCCAAAGAGGTGTGACTGCAGCCTTGGACGAGTAAAAAAAATAAATAAATAAATTATTCATCGGAATTCTACAAAATACAACATAGGGCAGGATTTTACGGATATGACCTTGCTTGCCAAATTTGTGTGTTATCTTTAAGGCAGATAAATACATGTGCTAGGTTTCTGAAACTTTTATTGAAAAGAAAATCATTCAGGCAGTGACACATTAAAAGAAAGGGAAAAGAAACAACACAAAAAACAAGGATGTGCCTGACACTCATGCCAAACATGATTCTTATACAAATTTGTCCAACTAATATAAAAAAAAAAAAAAAAATTAACATAACGTAATGTAATGTAAACAAAAACTACAAAGCTTCAGAGTAACCAAATGAACACATGTTTAAGCAGTTCAACATAGAAAAATGCTACCAGAACTGATGAAAATCAGCTTGGGCTATATGTTATTTATGAAAAGAGTGAGTGCCAACCATAATTATCACAAATTTCTGTCATGCTGAACTGGTGCCTGGTTTCATTCAGAAGAGACAGTAATTGTATATATGCTCCTTGGATCTGCCACATACAGAGAAACGTGACATCTTGATTGTGGGAGGCATGGAGAAGCAAATTCCAAGTTTAGAATCCACTCACTACAGATTATATCCAGTACATTTCAGTTTTTCTTTATTCCAAAATAGGTATTCATAATCCTATCACAAACCTCACCAAATCAAACTGAATATATGATAAAAAAGAAAAAAACACAGCAGAGGGTATTTTTGGGTGACAACAGCACATCCAAATGATCAGTGGACTCAAAGGTACAGGCTGGTGAAATTCAGAGAGTGAGGAATGAAAATAGAAGGCATTGTTCTGTTCTGCTGGATCACGGATCTCATCATCTCTTCAGAAATTCTCATTTGATTTATTTCAAAAATAGGACTCAGTGAAGGGAAGGAACATTTGCCTTCCTGCCAGAAGCAGATAGGATTTTGCAGTACGGATAGCTAAAATCATTGTTATTTATGTAAGAAGACAAGAGGAGGGAGGGGTATTTTTGATTTTTTTTATACCTATTGTAGTTTTTAGACCAGGTAAAAAGTTTGCAAAATAATCAACATTTTTGGACAACAATCATTTTTGCAAGGGACAAACTCTCCAACAGCAATACAGACTAAAATAAAAAAATGTTTAGGTTAGGTAGGAGGCTTTTAACCACCTGAGCGATAAACCCGACCTTGGTTCGGGTTCAAAAAAAATTACAATTATCGATAAACCCGAACTTTTCTCACTGTATGAAAATACAGTGAGAAAAGTTCGGGTTTATCGATCACTTACCTGGTCCCGCTGCGATCATCTAGCGTGGTGTTCCAGCGTCGTCCTCCAGCATCGGGTGCCCTCTCCGAGAAGAAGAAGCCAACCGGCGCTGAAGAAGAAGCCGGCCGGCTTCTTCTTCTCCGTCCGTAGCGTGTGCGTGTCCCTCGGCAATGACGTCGGCGCGTGTGCGGGAAATTCAAACTGAATATTAAACACATTTTGTATTGGATTGAATACAAAGTCCTGTATCCAATCCAATCCAAAATAATAGAAAATATATTTATGTGGTTTTGTCTATAGGTATGTGACGGACACTAGGGAGGTGTTTTAGAAAAATATATTACTATACTGTATACCGAATTATCGCATTTTCAGTATTTTTAATTTATTTATGTATTCTTGTTTAAGCTGATTTTTGTATATTTTATTTAATTTTATTAAAAGTAATTTTTTTTTTTACATGATTGTGTGTTTCAAACATTTTTTATATTCATGATATCTACTAGAGCCCTGTTCAGACATATTTCTGTAAATTACAGGTCTACAATTTAAAAAAAAAAATTTCATGAAAAACAGTGTAACGTTTTTGGAAGATAAATCTAGACATCAGTGTAACGCCCAGGAGGTTAAAACTAGGAAAGCATTTTCTTGTTTTCTGTTCTCTGTTTACCTGTTGCAGATTTGCTCGTCTGATAAAAGCTCCCAGATCAGAAAGTGATCCAGTTAGCAGAAAAAAATGGAAATTATTCTAACCCTTACCCATTCTATCTAAAAAAATGTTATTTATGAAAAGGTATTTAGGTATAAATATACTTTATCATCAAAGCTCATTAAATAGAGCTTAAAACATTAAAGCCATTTTAATTGGCTGGTAATACTTTGTGAGTGCTGGCATCTTGCCACAATAAGGATTCCCTGCCATTTGCTTACAGTTTGAAAGTTCTGTTTGGCAGTGCTGAAGTACATCAACTTTAAAGCAGAACTCCACTTGGATAATAAAAATGTACTAATCAATGTAGCCATTTATATAATGAACATAATGAAATGTATTTAAATGCAAATAGCATAAGGCTACTTACATTAGAATTTTGTCTTTCATGAACTTTTCTAGTGACCTGCCCTGATGGATCGAAAAACAGTGTGGGGCAGCCACTGTACATGTCAGATTCTCCCCCGAGACTAGTACAACAATTCGACGATTATCTGATGTGTATGTAGCCTTAGGACTTGATTTTTGCCTCCTGCTCAAAGCCACCCGCATCACACAAATGCATTCAGCAAATGATGACATCCAGGCTATTTTAATAAGTCTCGATTTAGCACTAAGTTTCTGTCCTGGTTGTCGTGAAATCAGCAGAATTGGTGGAAGGGTACTTAAAGCCTCTGGGCACTTGATACAGTGACAGAGTTAAGGTCCCTTTCTTCCTTGCCTATATAATATTGGATATGAAGTGGAGAACAACAAGGGCATATAAAGAAATGATCCCTTCACATTATTATTAGGAAGTGGACTTAAAACTCTGTAGTAATAGAGTTTTATTCATTGCAAAGCTTTAAATTAGTCTTTTTACTGTGCCCTTTCCAAGGACATTTTTCTTTTAAACTTCAATTACCACCAGACTTCTAAATATCTTTACATATTACATTAACCCCAAGAATAAAGTACATATTACCTATAATCAATCAGAAGGCTTTACACTAAACCTGAACCAGGTCTGTATACTGTAAACAGCAGCTACATTTTGCATAGTTGCCATGAGTCTTGTCTCAACTTCAAAGCTGTTGTAACTTTACTATTCTTCCTACCCATTCCAAATCCCTTTCCAAATAAGATTACCTGAGTCCACCATGCTTCTTCTAGGAGTGGAGAACGGTATCCAGCACCACAGTCCAGGCCACAATCTAACTAATGTCATCAAGTCACTGCAGTCCACAGCACCCTTGGAAGATCCTGCCACCAAGAAGTATCCATGGCAGCAAAGTGAATACCTGAGGAAGGACCTTTCTACTCTTTAAGTGAGAAACAAAGAATATTCGGGACCTGGTGTGTGAAGACCAGGAACGATGGTAAGTATTTAGCAAAATTTTTAAGAAAGCATTTGAAAAAATATCACTAAAGAGGCATATTATTTTTAGGGATGGGGCCTCAGAAGTAACAATTTAAGAAATACACAGAACAGCAAACAAGAACATGTCACTGTGAAAATTATACTGAAACAAAACAATAGTGAACTGGAAGGTATTGCAATGTATTCATAGCAGTTTCAGAGGACAGCAATGAGCTGCTATAGAATCAGACTGCATACATACAGCCTGTTCATTCTTTTTCATCTCTCTTTTAATGCACTTCAGCAAACGGCATGTTTTGCAGAAGAGTGATCGAAAGCTTTATTCCTTTTCCAGAACAAACTACATTCCCTGCTCTAATAACACCACAATGTTACTCCTTGTAATATAAAAACATCAATGTGTTTATTATAGACCATGAAAAAAAAAAACTTTAGCTCCATTAAAATTGTAATTTTATATTATACATCCACTTTTGTGCACTAAAAGCTGCTGCCTAGCCTGAATACCATTTTTTGTCATTTTTTACCCATAGAAAAAGTTGTAAATTCTATCAAAGGACACTCTTAATAAATAAGGCAAAACCAATGCTTTACAAGTCTAAATGATGGCATCAATACATTTAAGCTAAGCTTTAAGATATAAAACACACACTTTCTGTACATAATCAAAACATAAAAAGTATTTAAATCTAAGCAGTACAAGTTTCTGAATGTAACATGGTATTGCAATTTATTGCAAGGAGTCCCTCGGTTGTGCTGCAGTGCTTATGAATCAGGAAAGCTTAAGGTGATAGGAGAGAGCAGAGTGACAGGGGTAAAGCTCACAAATACCCTGCTTCTCCTTCTACCGTCCAGACACAGACTGAGGGCGGATAGGAGCTGTATGTAATCCAGCAGAGAAAATAAAATCTCCCACCTACCCCAAGTTGTGCTGTAGGGAAGAGCTGTCTACATCTTAGAAACAAACAGACAAAAACGAAGTGTCATTTGTTTACAGGCGAGACAGCTCCCATATATGTATTCCATCTGTGTTTTTTGTTTTTGTGTGGATTTTTGTGTGAACTTTTAAATATGATTCAATTTTAAAAACTTTCAATATTTCAAGTCACAATTTGCGACTATACTGCAAACCAACCTATATGAGGTATGTGTAAACAAAACATATGAGCTGAATTGTAAATGAAATGAATGGAACATCAAATAAAAGAAAATGTACAATGAATAGCGCTGATTAACCAAATGTTATTTTATTTGAACATGAGGATTCTGTAAATATAAAGTGATGTCAGCTGTTAAAATAAGTAAAACCCAGATTAAAATGGCATAATGCTGAATTAATCAGATTTCCCCAAGCTTTGAAGTGATCTTGGGATAAATAGTGCTGGAATCTAGAATATAAGTAGGGCATGACTTCTTACCAGCTGTTCCCACTAGGGATAGGGTTCCAATGCATTCCATTTTCCAAAGATTTTGTGGCTCTGTTGTAATCAAACTCTAACCAAATAAACTATCCCAAAGGTAATTACTGTATTGACTTTGTCAGGTGTTTGTGCCGACATATGGGGGGAGTCTATACAAATTAAAGGGAATTAGTGTAATATAATCAGACTGTTCTTACTGGGTCAGTGTACAAATCTGAGGTTACAATACTATGCAAGAAGGATAAATATCAGCAAAGAATATTGGTATTATCAGTAATACATTAATATTAATACATTCTTCTGCTTGCATTTCATTGAAATAAAATATGTTGTCAAGCTGATTAACAAGCTTTTATTCATCAGTCAGCTAATTTTTATGTTATCAACTAACCCAATAGTGATCTATTTAAAAACAATTAATCTGAATTTCTATGAAACATTGTATAAAAAGTTACCATGCAACTATATCTTGTAAAGCTAAAGCCTTTACTGTTCTGCAGTAATGCAAATCATGTATGTTGGTGTGCTATGAGGCTAGTAATTTGGAATGGGACTCCTGTCCTGCTATGTACCACAAACATGGTAACAAAATAGCATGTGCTGTGATACAAAAATAATTCAACATTTAAATGAATGGGCTGCCTCACTGCAACTCACATGTATGTGTTAAACTTACTGCAATTGATTGTAACAGTGGGAATGAGCCTTAAAACTATTGTAATGGGATAACATTTTGATATCCAAAAGTGTAAAAATAGTCTTTACATATATAGCCTATATTGGTATAGGGTATATTTATTTATGTATAGAACCCTTAACATAGTTAACAACTGGAATGACATTTACTGCCTATACCAATTTTTGTTCTGCCCAAAATATATACAAAAACATTATGATAGTAATAGCAATACTGCCCAAAAGATCTTAAATGTTTACCACATACGGTATGTTTATTCAATGACCACCAATGTTGGCCTCCTAATGTGAGAACATGTTTTCCAGTCTGCAATAACAAAACACAATCATTGAAATCTGATTACATGGTAAGCCTAAAAGGATATGAAGCACATTGGAACTTGTAAATAAAAATCGCTTTATTGGTTCTAGAGAAAAACCAATCCACTGAATGTGCACAGAGATTTCAGCCCTGGATCTTGCTCCAAGACACAAATGTCAGCATACTTGAGCTGTGAGCTAGAGAACCGAAACTTGTTGCCATTTGTGCAATACATGGGGTGCTTTTAACCTGGAGCCAAAAAAGTAATTTTTTTAATAAATTTTCCCTTTGCTTTCCCTTCAAACTGAATGTGTGGGCCGTGATCCCAAATGGTATCCATCCTAAATTTGGATAATGAGATTTTTTTAACATTTTTTTATTGTTAATATTTTTTAACAGAAGCTACTTTTTTTGGTCCTAGGACAGTATTAAACTAAACACTGATACTTGGGACCTCATTATGAATAGGTAAATCATGTTAAGGTAATTGGTAATTAATACACTATAATTGTTTGTGTTCATTTTGACTTTAAGCTTGCTCTGTCAGAATGAAACCTCTGAGCAACTTAAGCCGCATACACATGTGCAATAATAGTCGTTGGAAAGGACCTTTCATGATCCTTTTCAACGATTAGCACTGCACGATGCATGAATGTATAGCAAGTGCTATACATACAGCATCGCTCTGCTCTATGCAGAGGGGAGGGGGAGAATGACATAACGACACCCTGCTGTGAACTCTCCCCTTTCCCTTGCATTCGGATCGTTAGTCGTCCATCGTCCGTGGATACGTCAGGACGGTCGCTCAGGCAATGGACGACTGGCGCTGTACACATACCAGATTCTTGCCCGATATCGGCCCTGAGCCGATTATCGGACGAGAACCGGTGGACGTGTGTACGTAGCTTTAGAGTTCTGCAAACAAAAGGCTTAATGTGCCTACTCTATAGATTTGCCTATTATATAATACATATTTGCAATATTTTATACACAATCTGCAAACATCTGTAATATTTTACCTTTAGTCCTGGAGGCAT
Organism: Pyxicephalus adspersus; assembly: GCF_032062135.1. NCBI lineage: Eukaryota > Metazoa > Chordata > Amphibia > Anura > Pyxicephalidae > Pyxicephalus > Pyxicephalus adspersus. The sequence goes on along the minus strand of NC_092867.1, from coordinate 19,791,388 downwards.
TCACAACTGTACTGTACACAAATGGTATAATTTTATGCTTAAGTAATTGGTTTACTGATTTTTTTTTTAGAAACTCTAAAAACATTTCCACTCAAAGGTAAATTGAAGCAAAGCTACCAGGCAAACAGAAGATCAACTTTTCTGATTTGATTTATTTTTGAATTAACCATTTGCATGGTGAGGACTATTTCAGGCCATCTATGTTGTGGCAAGGGGCTTGCAGAAAATCACACCTTATATTTGCCCTGAAAGGTCCACTGTAAATGTTTTACATTTCTTGCAATAGAATTTCAAAGGTAGTATTCTGCAAAACTTTGTTAAATTTCTTGACATATGCAAGTTTCACCCCAAGGATATTTTTTTTTCTAAAAAAAAAAATGTTGCAGAGAAAATATTTTTTGTCATTACATAGACTGCCGTACCCATGTCTGCTTGTTTACCAGAGTAAATAATCCTCTTGTGTACAACACTGACAGAACAAACACACTAAGCACTCCACATTGTCTGTCTGTCTAGTGAGGTGCTGCCAGTTCATAAGTACAAATGATTCATCTAAATCTAATGTGCCCTCAATATGCAAAGTAAGCTAAACAGATGTCGGTCTAGGTTTCTTTCATAGTATGTTGCTATTAATCTTTATGTCTCGTCTAGTAATCAAGTTAGGGTTGTTACCTTCTCTGAAGAAAAACACCATGCTTCCAAGCTATATTGAAGGGAAACTATTGTAAAGTCTACATTAATGTTTTTAGAAATACATGTGAAGGCCAGGATAATGTAAATAATAGAGTTACTAGGTGTTAATGTGGAAGTCTACCCAAAATGTATTTGTTTTTTGTTTTTTTTTGCTATTTTTGATTACGAGTATGTTTATATGGCTGTACCTATCTTTATATTTATATCTCCCTCCCTTTACTATGAGGTGCTGGTAATTGGGAAAGAATGTGAGGTAAATTATAGGATATTGCAAACCACAAAAAAAGAAAAAGGGATGCATTTCCATCCGACCAGGAAAAGCAAAGTATGCGAATTTCCACCACTTCTGGTTTTATTGGGCATCAGTCACCAGAACAGGAAGTGAGGGGAAATCTCTTCAATGGGAACACAACAGCGGACTTGACTGAGGTTACCCACTCTATCAAAATGTAGCAAGTTTTGGGTAATCTACTGCTTTATTGTTTAAAGCTCATTCTCGGGCAAAAAAATGCCTTTTTACTCACCTAAAGCCACAGTCATGGAACACTCTAGTCATAAGTATAAACAGAAGGGGTCCTTTTTGGGTATCCACTTCCAAATGTTTGGCCATTGGCCAGATACAGAAAAAGGGTCTCTAGCAATGTTATTAGCCCAGGGAGACTGAGGGGGGCAGCTGGTCTGGGCACATCTGCAACACTGAGTTAGAAGTCCCCCACACAAAGAAAAGGAGCTGGAAAGGAGCATGGATGGCAGATTTAGAAAAGTATATTGTGCTTCACAAATAAGGAAATAAAATGCAGGGTTTGTTATAGGGAGGTGGTAGGGGATAAGCTTGATGCAATGTAAACATTTTAATTACATGCAGAGGTAATGTACCTCATTTTAGACTTACTGGATAAAGGTAATAAAACAATAAATAAATATGAGAACAATGGACTATCTGCAGTCTGTAATAGAGTGAAATGATACTACTACTTCTGGTAACAGGGACCATGTGATCTACACATTGAAACCATTAATAACATTCCTTATGGCAGAGAACATGTAAGCTTTACCTTAGATTAAGGGGATTGAAGTGGCTTTTTATTCATGACAATAAAGAGATGTTTCTTGACACTATATATTTTGATTTTGTGATGGTGAAATGTGCCTCACGGCTTCATATGATGTGTGGCTTTTAATGACAGGTCCAATTAAAAAAAAGGCTTATTATGGAAAACATTATGGTCACCAAGGCCATTTAAAGCCTATGCTTGACAACTACAAAACCAATGAGACGACAAAGAAAAGAATGAAAAACAAAAACATTTAAAAAAGGAGCAGACTCTGCCATTTGGTCTTTTTCTGTCATGTCTCTCCTATGTTTCTAAAGCTTTTGCTTATTGTCATGAATAGTCCTAGCCTTCTGACCTACCATCTTCAGCAAAAACAGATTTGAGAAGCTGGCATAGAATGGGTTTTGTCTTTAGTAAAAGTGCATAGCTTGTAATCTCTTCTGGGCCTCTCCTCCTCTTCTGTCATTGTTTATAGTTGTATTTGCAACCCCTATTTAATGTACAGCACTGCTGAATATGTTGGTGCCATATAAACCCTGTTCATTGTTATTAATATTAATAAAAATAATAAGGTGTTTCTAGTCCTTCTATTCTCATCACCATCAGTACCAGGTGTGCATGTTGTTAAACATTGACATAATCCTTCTACAAATATGTGAAGCCAGAGGGAAGGTCATGGAAAACCTCAACATGTGCTCTCAACCAGAAGAAGCCTGGTGTACACAGAAATCCCTGGGTTTATTTAGCTTATGTTTATATGCTATTTGACTATCAAGACTGAAATAATAAAATCAAAGGGGTTAGATGAAAAATGGATGCTATGGAAAACAAGGAGCAGATTTAACTAAACAAGGCAATTAACTGATAAATTACTACAAGATTCACACTGTTCTTTCAAGCAGTTTTTATAGTTCAGGACCAAAATATTCTATGAAACAAACTTTGAACTCTAAAGGTTTCAGGAATATTTACATGGTGTAACAATTAAGTCCCTGTGTTCCCTGCTGAGTACAGAGATGTGTGTTTACATATAGGTGTAACATCACTTCAGCCGTTATTCCACATAATGTGCAGAATACATGCAAATCTTTTTTCCTCTGTATATGAATTTAGCCACACAAAAGGGGAAATTTATGCTATGAGTGACCTTTTTAACAAAAATTCACAGTGGATAATCAACCAGTCATTAGGAGTGTTGAAATAGACTACAATAAAATTACTTGCCAAATATAAATTATTACACAGTAAAAGACCTAATAGCTCCGATCATTTTGTATTGGCGTCTGACACGGAGACAGACAAAGAATTGTCACCAGAGCAAGAAGTGAGGGAAAACCTTCCACTGAAACACTTTTGCATCTACAGCACAGAAAGTGAATAGAAATCCCTTACTTAGGCAGTGAAAAACAAACTGGGTCTACACAGACTGTTTCCCTAGCGTTTAGCCTGAGGATTTTAAATGGCCGCGTCTGACATTTCCAGCACTCCCCCTCAGCTACACGTGGGAGGTGCCAGAAGGCTTTTGGAGTTACATGGGCTTCTTGGCGACCCATTGCCTTGTGTCATATAGCAGTGTCTCAGGCTGTGTGTAGCCTGCTGGTATTCAAGTGTATGATGCTGCGAGCGCTGCACAATTTCCACGTTACATCCCGGACACAATGCCCCAGCTCTGTACCCAAGCTGCTCAACTGCTCTCTATGTTCGGCAGCACATATCTGTTTGAGCAACTATTCACCACCTGACCTGGGACCTGACCCCAAACATTGATGAACTAGCATCCAAGAAGGGATGCCAGGTATGTACTTTTCCTTGCTACTCAAAGGCATGGACTTGAATGGTTGAAGTTTCATAGAAGAACATTGTTGTTAGTATTATTGTTAGCCTGTGCAAAAAGGTTACCAAAAGGTTTAAAGGTTGAAATTTAACTCAGAAGGCTACAAATAAAGAAAGAGGCATTAGATTTTTTCCTAAATAACATTTTTAAAAAAAATTCTTATCCTTTTTTCTCAATACTAGGCTTGTTCCAGATTGAATGTTAAGCAAAACCTCTTCTGTTTCCATATGAAAAGGTTTTATATCTAATGCGAAGTAAAAAAACTTCCTCAATTTTTTCAATAAATTTCAAGGTTGGTCCGCGACTTTGTCTAAGTTTTTAATTTTGGCCCACTGTCTATTTGAGTTTGATACCTCTGCATTATAGTATATATGTTATTGAGAAATTGATGATAGATAGATACACAATCCTGCCAAGTTTTAGCCAGTCTAGTTATTGATCTTATATTTATGGGCAGTGCCAGACTGAATGATCCCAGAAGATATAGTTAGCTCCTAATAGGAGGATTGTCAATATCTTTCCCTTGATAATCTAACCCTGCTAGTCCCCAGTAGCTGCTGACCTTTTTCTTATAATATCATCAATGTGCACGCTTGGCTAAAACAGGTTTTACCTGCATGTTCAAGTGCCTTCTAAAATCTGTAACTGATGGAAACACAGTGGGCAAGAGTTAGCATTAAACTGCATATCAAGGCTTTGGGAGACAGATTAAGGAATACACTGGTGAATTGATGGGAAAGCATGTACCCATCCTTTGTAGTTATGAAACTGTTCTTTTCTGGTTTTGCATGGAACTCACCTGACAGAATAAAGCTAAACACATGGAGTTGTGGCACGAAACCCACAGCTTCTGCATGGATCCTGGTACACAGAATAGGACTTGGATGTGGATATTACGGTTAAAATTAGCTTCTCTATGAATGAAACAAGGAGAAAACAGATGCAGGCTTCATTCCCAATTGATTAAATTTGAGCAAATAAAAGTATTATTGTTTGATATGCACAGAATGTCTGCAACAATAAATGAAAAAAAAAAATATTTTTTCATATTATATTTTTTTAATTTTTCAAAAAATATATTTGTTTTTATTAAACATAACCTCTTTTGAACTCTTGGTTTACCTAAGTTATTTCTTCCTCTGGCCGTACAACTATGTTCAGATGTGCAAGCATGTTTTTTTTTAGCATAGGGAAAAGGAATTTGTCGGGCATAATTTTCATTATACCTATATTGCCAGATCTTGTTATTGCACGGCAAAAATTCTAAGTTTACTAAAGCAGAGACTTACATGAATGATGAAGCATAATCCACCAGCACCTTATAAATCCTATGACATTACTGTATCCAGATCACTAAGGTGTAGCTGGAGGGGAGGTTGTAGTCTGTGCGGATGGTAGCTTACATTTAATGTATAGTTTTATACAGGTCACATCAGCAGCAGTGCTCTTCAAATGCTAGAATTAAGTACAGAATCCTATACTTAACGCCTACAAGTGATTACATGCATACATTGCTTCCTTTTAAATCCTGGACCATGAGAACACATTGACGTAAAAACCGATACACTTCAAAGCAAAAAAGAGATGCAAGTACACAACTATATAGATAAGTATCAGACTGCATCATCAGCTATTTCTTGCAACTGGAAAAAACAACAAACAGTAAGGGGATTAACAGCTATTTATTCAAATATTACATACTGTTAAAAATACTTTTAGCTGTTGAAAATACCTTTTCAGCTTCTAAAGGCACAATTATTACATCAGAAACACATATTTACAGGGAATAAAAAAAAATAATTTGGCATTCATATGTTCTCCGCAAACTGTTTAACTTAGTATTAATTGCCACTATAGCCTACACATTGAATGAGTCTATAAATAGTAAATTAAACTTGTGGTGGAAGTGTCAGCCTTGACCTTATGCTATTAGAGAAATGGTAAAAGAGCAACGATTAGTCTATTAGGATTCTTCTACCCAGATCTTACAGTGCAATGTATAAAGTACAAGTACTTTATACAAAAAAAGAGGTGCTCATTCGGCCACATAGATGGCAACAATGTATTTAAAAAGGAAGATAAAACCTAACTGCAGTAAAGAAAAAAAGAATTCCACCATTTAGACTATTGCAGTTAAACAGTAATGGAGACCCCTAAAACCAAGAACTAAGTAGACAAACATTATAAAGGACTTTGCAGGTATGCAATAGCCATTAGAAGGGTGAAAAGATGTTGCCTTCTATAAGGACAATGGAATGCCAAACTGAACAATGCACCTGAAACAGGTAAATTGCATTTCAAAACTTACACCCTGGTAAGAAATTCGAATTAAAGTATACCTCCATTCAAAAACAAAGTTTTAACTTGTAGATGTGCTCATTCATCATAAAAATGTAAAATCACAATATATTTTCTCACTTTCATAGCAGAATGGGAAGGTGAATTTTAGTCTACAGTGGTGACCTGGGGCAGGCCTGATAACACTACATAAGATTTCAGCGCCCTAAAGTTTTGGTAGGATCCTCAAGTACAGTTATGTAATTTTCTTGTAGTTATAAAAAAAACATTTTCAAATGGTATACATGTAGTCCCTGAGTTAAGGATATCCGACATACAGAAGCTTCCTAGATCCGAACAGGCTTCCCTGCTCACTCCTGTGCAGAACAGGGGCTTGAAGGGGGGAGGGGGTGGTTTGCAAAACTTGCAGAAGAAATCTTTTGCTAAACACAGCTTGGTTGGTTGTGGGTGATCTTAAAGAGTAACTAAACTCAAAACTTATCTTCGTCTTCTCTTCCGGGTTCTTCATCCTACGTCACCCGACCTGGGTGCCAGATTGGGTGACATAGGCAATTTTTTTTCATCCTATCTCACTGCGCATGTGTAAGATTGGCAAATTTTTCTCTTTGCACAAAAAGGCTCTTTCTGCGCATGCCCGACCATCTCGGGATGCCTGATGTAGGTATCCCGGGAGTCTTTGCGTTCCCATTCATTCTCAAATGAAAAAAAAAAACATAATTTTTACCTTACATAAAAGGGTTGTCGCCCATTTTATGTAAAGTGAAAATTCTGACTTTAGGTACGCTTTAAGAGTGAAGCTAATCTGTAACATCTTGTAACTCTTCAATGACCAAGACAAACTCTGCAGCTGTTTCTGTTTGCATGGCTGGCTCCAGAAATTAATGAATGTCTAGGCTCCCTAAAGTTTTTTTTTCTTTTTGCTTTGTTAGTGATTAACTCACAGTGAGGATTTTATACAGCAACTGACACCTCACTGCCTGACTTACATACAAATTCAATTTAAGAACAGACCTACAGTCCCTATCTCGTATGTAACCCGGGGACTACCTGTAAAGAAATAAAAGGTAGCAAAAAAGCAGTTCATTGTTCAGCATTTGTTCAGCAATTCAAGCTATACATTTTACAGGACCACAGTCTTTCTGCTCAGTACTTCAGTTCAGTTATTGTGCAGCTCTAACTCACTGTCTCACTTTCAACCATTGCATCCAGGTATTGCACCGGCCTTCCCCAGTCTCATTGGTGGTTTTTATTTTTTGTTTGTGAATTGTGTCATTGCGTTGTTATCTTGACTACTTATGTTCCTACTTTTGACTACTTCATCAGTGTGTACATTTTTTGTATTCTTTGTATGTCCTGTAATTGTATTATTATTTATCTCAATAAAAACACATTTTTTAAATAAAAAGAAATAGGAGAGTTTCAAGAACCCTACATCATTACCAAGGAGATTGGTGTGAGCTGGTGAAGTCCTGGAACACCTGAATGAAACAGGAGTAGGATGAACTGTGCAGCTGGGAGAATAGTTGCTAATAATAAAACAAGTATTCAAATAACAAACTAAGCTAGTTAGATATGCAATCAACACAATTGACACTGGTTTATATGAAAAATTCCCTGTAAATAAAAGCCATTAAGAAACTGGGTGCCCCATAACCCAATAAAACATTTAGAACCCAGAGGACTGAGCAAGACAATATAGCAAGTAACTATATGCAGCCCATTTTATCCCTCAGTTACACTACATATAAATCCCATGGCACCCATAACTCATCATTATTGTTCAAACAATTATACATTCAAGAAATTAAACGTTCCATGAGTTTAATTCGACCCAATCTATTAAATATATACAGAAGATACAGATTTTGTTTGACCTAACCAAATATGTTTAACATGAGCCAGTGGGGTAAAGCTAAGTCAGTAATGGCATTAGAGATTTCCAAGGATTTTTGCGGATTCCAGAGCACTCTACAAGAATACGGTAGAAGACTGTGTTGAGGTACCTAAAGGGTCATGCCAATTTACAGACACCACTAAAAACAAAATATTTACCCAAGCAAATAAAATGAAAAGATACACACAAAATAAAAGATGTATAATCTTGACAGACACAATGAACACTGAATTTATAGTCGCAAAAAGAAGCACAGTATAAGAAATACTTGACTGGTTGCTATTGGGTACTACAAATTGCTTCAACTTGTACAATTAGGGTATTAATATTCATAAAGTTTGCAAATAAATGAATGTATGTCAGTGGAATAAACTACATAAAGCCTAGCAACATCCCATCAAGGCAGGCTTTACTTCATTTCACATTAGCACAGCAATTAAAACCTCGGTGATAGCATTTGCTTGTGGTGAGAATACCTTTTCTGTAATGAATGCCAAGTGGTATAAAATGCCTACACAGCATGTAACAGATCCAGACAAAAGTGACGAAATTTTCTCTGGAGTAGGAGGCAGAATCCTGCTAAGCTTCTTAGCCCCAACAAAAGAATACACCCAGAACACACTATCCCTGTTCCGTGCATTACCACGCAAAATATTTGGATATAGTAGGAAAGAGCTAGACTTTCTGTCAAGTTTTCAATGCTGTCTGTGTCCCTGCTCATTGTTAACAACACAGAGAAGGGAATTTCAATTTTTTTTTTTAAGTTGTCCCTAGACCAAGAGATAAGTGGAATCTTCTAATGGGGACATTTGTTCCAGGAATAACTAACAGGGAAATTCCCTTCATTCTTTTTTACTATCTTGTTGCATCTCTGTGACAGAAGTAAAAAAAAAAAATTTCACTGATACTTGCAGCAGAGTTTCAAAATTTCCTACTCTAACCAAAACTACAAACCTTTTGGCAGAGAGATCATTTACCATTTGTTTTTACTACCATTACTTTTTCTAGAATATGAGATCTGTCATTTGTTTTCTCTGGGTTTAGGCATAAAAGTTTTCTAATAAAAGTATATCACTTTCATTCAGTTTATGTTCCCCTGTCTCAGACAGTAATCTCTCCAATGAAGACAAAGATAGCAAAATCAACACCGGTTAATAGCAGTACAGTGCAGAAAAGATAGGACCAAGTCACATGGGCGATCTTGTAGCAGTGATTTATCTATACTCTAAATTTCTGCAAATAAATTGTCCTTCCCCTATGTGATATGAAACGTGTGGTTTGTACTGACATTTTTATCTCTGCTGGGGAGATTTACTCTCACTTCCTGTCAATATTCTATAACACAGGGTATCCCTGAAACAAGAAATAAAAGAAACTCTTTCTAACAATAACAAATCCCATATTGCTTTTGCAGCTTGCCTAAATTAAATAAATAGGAAACCTGTCTTCATAGAAGGATGGAGGCTGCCACTGCATATTTACCCTAAAGAAAATATTAGCTACTTGTTTTTATGCCAATTCCTTTGCTTCAATAATGTAAATTTGTTGCCTAGAACAAGTGTAAAGAAAAGGAATTTTTTGAACTTTTAAAAGGCATTTATTTAAATTATCTGATCAGCATATTGTACGTATTAGTTCTAGGACAGTGGCTCAAAGTACTAAACCAGTGGAAAATCATAACAGTAAGGTAACTTGTGTGTTTACTTCAAAGACGTTACAACATTTAAATATTTTTGGAACTTTTGTGTAATTAGACTATACTTCTGCAAAGCTGAATTTCTAACCAAACATATATTTGGTGTGCTTGAAAGTATTTGATCGTGTTGAAAAATATCCTTCCAGAAGCAAGAGCTTTTTCACTGACATTCATGCTTTCAAATTGTGCCTCTAAACCTAGCATAACCTGTCAGATCCAATCAGTTTTGTTTATTTCTCATGTAAATGAAAAACCACAGACATTACTAGGCACATGAGGCTGAAGGGTAGAAACTGAATACTGACCTGATAATAGAATGAAAAATATTAAGGACCATGCTGACATATATTTACCACTGTAAAGCCATCCATGTAGCTGCTGCAGAAACTCTTGAACAGTAGAGCCGTAAAACACTATTCTGCTTGATATAACTTTCATAAAAGGGACCTTGGTTAGTGGGCCATTTTGCAACCACTAGAAATAGAGCTACATAAAAACTATTTGTAGTAATGCAAAACAGTCTGAAATACTTGGTCTGTGCTACATTGGTATACTTCTCTGACTGCAAAGTTTGTTCATAGAGGCAAACTGAGCCCAGAAACCATTTAGACTGGTTGAATCACGACTGGCTTCTCATATCACTTAGAAACCATAAGAGTCATGAATTCACACTGCCCAACCAAAGAAGCTATTACTAAGCCAAATTATGTCATCACATCTCTAATGTATTAGTCATAAAAGAAAAAGAATAAATGGGGAATCTAGCCCAATTTACTACAATCCTGTGGGAGGGGAGATAAAAACCAGCACAAATAAATCCAGAAGCTAGAATCTCAGAGATAATCTAGCAGATGATTCACTCCATTCTCCCAACCCACACAGATTCACAGGCAATAATGTAGATTTCTGCCACTTGACACCAGACTTCTACTCTATAAAATAATTTTCCACAAAAAGAAAAAAAACAGGTGGTTTATTCATTCTAGATTCTAGAATAAATAAATGGCCAAATACCTGGATATGTTACCTACAATCATAGGTCATATCCTACAAATACCGAACAGTCTCCTTCCAATCCTAAATTGGTTACATGCCACAGGATAATTCTGGGCAAAATATAACAGAGATGTTCAAAACTGTAGCACACAGTGCCATGTCTAATACTCATAAGCAAGTATCCAAAAATTAGCAATTGTGAGAATAAATGGCAGTGGTTGGGACTGGCAAAGGTTGGTGAAGTAAAGACATTACATGATCCTACCCCCTGACCTCCACATTACAAGGCATGTTCCCAAAGAGATACCACAATTGTTAGGTTGGTATGGCGGTGTTCATAAGTAACTACTTTTGAGGGATAATGATTTAGGAGTCAACACAGGTATTCAACGAACAATTGTTCCACTTGAGATCTTCTAGCAAATGCACTTAAATTGGAACTGAACTCAAAACCTAACGATTTGTTAGGGGCAAACAATTAGAAGTTATAATTGTGACAAAGTACATTTTGTCTTGAGCCCATGCTGAAAAACAAAAGAACCTACTTATATGCAAGAAGGCCTAGGCACTATTCTAAAGCCTCATGGATGTGCATCTGCAGCTTGAGATCATCTAAATCACTGCTGCCTCAGAGTGGCAGTCTCACCAGATTTATAGTGAGAGTTGGTGAGGTCACTAATGTGATGCTCACATGTGTGAGCTTGAGATTCTCAGGGATAGGTTAAAACAACAGTTTCTCCTTTAAAAACAGAAACACAGCCAATTCAGCCCACGGCTACAAATGTTTCTTCACTTGCTTGTTAACAATTAACTCATTAGAATAACATACATTTTTTGTGTGCCAAATGTAGTAAAAGCTGTGGTTAAAGCTAAACTCTAGCTTTCAGCCTCGCATAGTTGTACCGTCTCCTCTCCTGTACTAAATTCATTATTCACTGCACAATGTGTCTGACACTGCATTAGAAACTGCAGCAAGTGAGATAGGGGCTTACTTGAAAACAGCCAGTATTATCAAGCCCTTTAAACTTTGGGTATTAAGCACTGCTAAGTGGGTACATTTTCAGTTCATGTCACAGAATCATTAGAATGGAATAGTTAAAATGGGCAGCATGGTGGCTCAGTGATTAGTAGTCTGGCCTTTGCAGCGCTAGGTTCCAGGTTTGAATCTCAGCTAGGACACTATCCGCATGGAGTTTGCATGTTCTCTCCGTGTTTGCGTGGGTTTCCTCCCACATTCCAAAAACCATGCCATTTAATTGGCTTCCCCCCAAAATTGAACTTAGACATAACAATGACATATGACAATGGTAGAGACATTAGATTGTGAGCCTCTTTGAAGGACAGCTAGTGATATGACTTTGGACTTGTACAGCGCTGTGTAATATGACGGTGCTATATAAATACTGGTTAATATTAACAAAATAATTAAGACTAAAACAAAAACAAATTGAAGCCAGTTTTTTTTTTATGGTAGAAGTGACATTTTATGTTATGACATTTAGTTATGTCTCTTCTGCAATAAAACAAACTTACTTGCCATTTGCTATCTTTGTAGAATGTACTGTACACTACATGTGCAGCTCAGTGTCCAGACCTGGCATACCTGGTTGCTGGGAATGAATGAGTTACAACAAGATTCTCGAAGATCTCGAACCTAGAAAAGGACCAAGTGAAAGTGTTGATGCTGTTGCACTGATCAGGGTAGATGAGTTTAGCCCAAGGTTAATATAAAAAAAAAAAAGCTCTGTTTAAAAGAACAAAACACCTGTTCTACACAACATAATGTTGCTGATTTAATATAGGCAATAGGGATGTTAACACCATCAATTATACTCTTATAATAACCAGTCACATGCCAAAAAAATACATATAAAGGAATTTTATTCTCATTTTTTTCTGATTTTTTCACATGGTTGAGAAATTGAAGTGAATCTTCATGATTGTATGAACAGTCTGAACTTAGAAAATCAGCTTGATGACACATTACTTGAAGTTTCACTGCCGAAAAGCAATACAGAATCATGTAGGTTTCTATCTGGAAAATGTAATAAACCTTCCCCATTACTCATTGTGGATACATGATCTGTGTTTATTGCTCTGCTGAAGCTTCGAATACAACAATGAACACATCATTCAGCCCACTAGAATGTTGTTCCATAGGCTATGCTTGTGTCACACGAACTCCTCCAGAACATTATATCACTTTGGAAAGTTCTCAAATTCAGCAAAGGTAATGCATATCTTCACTGTGTGTAGCATTTTATTATGCAAGACAAATGTAATGTAAAAGTAACCTTCGCTAGGCCAAAGAGTGTAAAAAAAATGTGTATATGCCTAGGGATGCAAAATCTTTATCTTGTCACAATTATTTTTCATTCAAAATTATTGAAAAAGTGAGAACATTAACCTTTTAATAATAAAAATAGTATACACACCATATTATATGTACAATGTTTCTCTGTCTATTCACTTAATTTGGTAATAAAAGGAATAGCAAGATGGTGGCACCTGGCAAATTTTACCAAATGCTACAGTGAGGTCAATGGTTTTGAGTGAACTAAATGGCCATAACTACTAAATATGTTGTCAGTTTGCCAAATTACAAGAACACTTTAACCCCCCACCCCATACGAAAATGATAATCAGCACTGATAAATTAAGTAACAAGTTCACAAATGACAAGAATGGAAGAACTGTATAAATGAAGCATGAACAGAATATCTTTGATGGCAAAAATGAGAGAATACGCCAGACACAGAAAGTGCAAATTATCCCAATGATAATAGGGACATAATAAAACCCAGCATCACAAATCCATTCCCTAGAGTTGATTCCATATCTAGACATTGTGTGATAAAGAATTAGATACAATAATGTATTATCAGGAGCTATACATGAAACATTACAATGCCAAGGTTTAGGAGCAGAGGAGAGCAGCATCTCGGTGATGACATAATCCCAGAAAACATCTGGAGGACACCTGTAGGGTTATAAGCATCTCTTGCCACTTCCAGGCACTTCAGCATTGGAGGACCCTATTGTTCTCTAGTAGGGAGAGGGCGTGATTGCTCATTCATGATTCTGGGCTTCTATTAGACAATGGTTAGCTCATTTACCTACCTTTGAGGTGGCGTGGTTGATGGACTCTGTGTACTCTTGTCTGGCTTCCTCTGGGAAATGTAGGGATGCTGCTGGACAAACTGTTACCCATGGTACCCAAAAGGCAGCACAGTAGCTCAGTAAGAATGGAACAAACCCAGAGGGACTGATGCAGAGCTGCTGCTGCTGCTGACAGATCAGTAGAAATCTTGTGTTTGTAGCTCCTTGAATCCACTAATATATGCTTTTCTCTTACCGAGGGACTACAGCCCCCACTGTCTTCTCCCTCCCTCCACGTTTGGCTGCTCTTGCTGTCGTTTCTCCACTGTGACCTGCTTGGTTCTCTGTCTCCTACCTTTTAGGCTTTTGCTAAGATATTCCCTCCTTTGTGAAAGTGCTGTGGGGATAGCTCCATGCCTGCTATTCGGAGCTTTCAGCCAACAGAACTGTGAGCTTCAGTAGGCATCAGAGCTTGAGCCTGCTACCTGGTATTGTCTCATGAATAAATGAGCAGACAATCACTTGGCCAATCCAGTTCCCCTACCCACCCCTTTCTGTAAACTGGAAACTTTTCTGATCACCAATACCTGCTTATGCTTTATTACCACAATTGTTAAATCCTTTTTTCCTGCTTTGCCACAAACATTTCAGCAGTAAATAGAGACTACAAACACATTCTGATTATTTGGAATCAGAACATATATACATAGACACATATAGAACACTCCAAGGGTAAATAGTATTAGGTATTAGCTTAAGGAAATTGGAGGATTTTCATTTTAGATGTTAAGAAAAGAAACCAATGCTAAGTGAATCTGGAAGCCTATGCTTAGTGAATACAGAGGATACCATTACTGACTTCTCCCTCTGAAAATACTAGTTGCCTGTCATGCTGATCCAATGTTCTCATCTCTTTATAAGTCATTGACTTATAACAAGCATGCAGATCAGCAGTTTACGCATCTGTTGTTTGATCATTCCAATTCAGTGGTTCAGAATGTGTTGAAGTAAGAGGATCACAAACATTGCCAAGCATCTAGCAGTTTCAGAAGAAGCCTTCTCAGCCTCAATGTTTCTTTCAGCATTGGTCTCTTTTAAGCTGAGGGTTTAGGTAGAAATGTCATGTTAAGTTAGGGGTTAAGTTTTAGGGTTAGCTAGACTAGCCATACATTTAAGAATTTGGTTCAGTGATTGTACTTCTGAATACATTTTTGTTTTGCAAAGCATTTGAAGACATTATTCTTATTATTATTGTTATTAATAATAATAAACAGTATTTATATAGGGCCAACATATTACGCAGCTCTGTTGCAAATGACAGGCAGATACAGACAGTGACACAGAAGGAGAGGACCCTGCCCCGAAGAGCTTACAATGTAGGAAAGTGGTCACCAACCTTTTTACAGTTCCACGGATTACTAAAATCACCTGCTCCCGGCTGTGCATGCCGGGTGTCGATCAAAGGGGGAAAAACCACCCCCAGAGTGACGTCATTATGACATTACCCTGCCCACTCTTCCATCGCAGATCTGAGCCCACTTCCCGAGCCTGGGAACTGTACTGGGGACTTGGCTTGAGGCTCTGGGCGGTGCGTCCCCCCCTTTCGGGGGTGCACCGGCCAGAGCCACGGACCACCAACATTTTCTCGCAGACCACTGCTGATCTAGGAGACATAAAATGGTGGTTTTAATTGTCAGCAAGAAGATGGAAAAAATATTGCTGTGATCTAATCCAGTGAAAGAATCTGATCAATTCAGACAACATTACCACAGTTTCATCTGACTTCAATTAATGTTCTTGATCAAACTCCTAAGTGATAGATTGGTTACTTAGTAACAACTTTCATTTGCGCATTTGATTACACAATGAGCGCTAAAAACAGATGATCTAGGCACACAAGAGTCCCATGGGCTGGCATATATTTATTTGGCCACAATGTTTCAATTATCAGATATTCAAAGTGGCTATCTGGGTATTATGGCTCCTATACGAATATGTACTTGAGTTACATATCTTTCATAACAGTTTTCTATGACTGAAAAATGGTATCCTACACTACACTGGCATACAGTATACACACATCTGTTGGCATTTTTTAATTTGGCTTTAAACATTTGCTTACAGAAAGTATATCTGAACAGGATTTTTATAGTAATTAGGAATACAAAAATAAATGGATGTATGATAACCCTAAACTGAATAAACTGCAGTGGAAAACAAAATAATTTAAGACTATATATTCCTGTAGACAAAAACAAATGTTTAATACAATCTTTAAAAATACATACAATCATTTACATTCAACTCTTAGGAGAAAGCAGTGATTGTGATATGATTCGGTAATCACAATTACTATTACAACAGGAAACAGAAATCAAACTTGTTCGACAATCATGTAAAGCTTTATGAAGTCTTCTGTGCATGATGGGTAAGTTTAATTAGCTAGCAGAAGAACAGTGCTGGTGCCCTGAAACAGCTCTTATTTCAATACTTTCTAATTAGGCTGAATATTTTTTGAAAAGACTAAAATTTAGGATAAGATACTTCTGCATACATGGTTCCTCCTCTTTCCCTGGGATAGTCATACAGAAAAAAATGACTACTTGAAAATTTATACTAAGTCTTTTTAAAACTTTAGGGTGTAGTACATCAGTCTTAAGTAAACTAAAAAAATCACTAAAGCTTCAAGATCAGACAGGCAGTGAAAAAGGACAGGCTTTTTTTTTCTTTATGCGATAAGCATTCCAACCTGCCAGAATACTCGGTGGTTGGCAGGATACCTACCTATGCATGGTAATTGTGTTGCTGCAGAACTGCAGCCATTTATTTGGAATCCAGGCCTAAAGTGTCCTGGAAGGAATGGGTGGGCCAGGCACTCCTCCCTTTTTCCAGGGCAGAGATTGCCCTGGAGCTCCTACCCATTGATAAAAAGACACCTGCTTTCTGAGTCAGGGGAAGTTGTAGCCTGAGGCCAGAAAAGTTGTGTGAAGCTTGTGAGCTGGAAGAAGGTCTCCCACAGTTTAGGTCTGGTAGACCCAGAGAGACAAAGCCAGGAGGCTAAATTTGTGTTTCTAGTCATGAGGTGATGACTTTGATCCCCTATGAGGGAAAACCCTGAAGTTTTGATGTTTTTGTAAATAAAAGTGGCCAGAGAAATTTAATTTAAATCCTGAGACACATTTCTGCAGTGAGTGCGTTTTGATGCAAATCTCCAACATTTTAAAAAACAATTTTTACAGATTGGTGGACATAACTGACACATGTGAATCATCAACACTCTGTAATGATTAAAACATAATTAAATGTATATTTTTAAGCAACTGATGTAAGTAAATGCTGTAAGCTCCTGAATTTCACTTTCATATATTTTTCATACTATTTCTTAGCTTTAGCTATAATTTCAATCTATCTGTAGTTGCCAAAATGAAAATAAAACAGACCGCAGTCACTTCCCTGAAACAAGAGTCTGTCATCAGTCTTAATAAGACATTTATATACATCCGATTGCAACTGGAAGCTTTCCATTGCAATGTATGTAAACAACCTACTGGTAATAAGTGGACATAGGGGAAGTATATCCCTTTTTATTATGTATTGTGAAATATATGAAATGGCCCATCTGGAATACATATTGTTTTTTCTTTATGGAACATGTCATTCTTAGACAGAAAATCCTGTAGACAGAAAATGCATTCATATCACTCTACTTCCATTGAAATGAAAACATGTATTAACATTTTAATATTGTGAACTGAGACATACAAATCTTTCTTTACACTGCTCAGCAGCCTGAACCACTAAGTGTAAAAGCCTTTAATCCAGTTTGCAGACATTCACAATGTTAGGAGGCAAATGCACTACACATTATATGTATGAAGATACAATTACTTTTTTTACTTTTAATACCTGGAATAGAAATGATCAATACAAGGTCTTCCTCGTGCGCCCATACCAGCCTATAAACATTCTCACACACAGCAGCCTCCGTAACAATAAAAAAATAAAAAATAAAAAATAAAAAAATGCCAGAATGCTAGCCTAGACCTGAGCACTCAGAACATTGCTAAAGGCATAAACCTACTGAGGCAGTTAATTCCTTACACTGCTAAATACTACCTTGCATTATCATATGCTGACCTTGGTTTTCCAAACTCAGATTGCCTTTGTATTGTTTACTTATAACATACATGTCATTCTGCATTGTTAATTAAAATGCACATTTTATAGCACAGTGGGTATATGTAATCTTTAAACTGTACGAAAAAAAATATTTGTTGCCCTGTCATCACCCACTGAAGAATTACACATTAGCATAGGTGTCACTAAATCTAGACACATGGAGCACATGCCCAGTGCCCTGGGCCTACCAGACCTCCGACTTGCTTAGCATGACATCATTCAATACAGTCCAAAATGATAGAAGGTAACCTCACGAAATCTTTGCAGTTTTTTTTTTTTTTTTTTTTTTTTTTTTTTTTTTTTTAAGTTAAGCAATCAATAAAACTCACACTGCCCACCAATATAATGAGAGCCCACTGACCATTAATATGAAAATGAGCACAGATGAGTGACCATAAATGTAATAAGAGTTGCACTCTATGCTGCAAATACCATGGTCCTGGAAGCTACAATCTGTACACTGTGTTGTTCATTACATTTTCCTGACCCCATGTGCTCTTTAAGCTATGTTGTACAGTACATACTCCTGACTGTAAAAGATCTTTTAAATTTGTTAAACAATTTTGTTGAATCTACTGGAAACAATTTTGTACTAAACATTATAGGGGTTTAGGACCCCCACTGCAACTCCTTTATTACACACCTTCTATTTAAATTGCTCTACTATTCCTAAATACTCAAAGACCTTTTCTATCTTTGTATACTAGTATATGAATCCAATTTAATGTTGGATTCCAATTTGACAGGTTCCCTTAGTTCTCTTTCATTAACCAAAGCTGATAACAAATCGAAATGATGATGTAAGATGATGTAACATCAATAACTGAAAAATGTGAAACTTTGTGAACAAAGGTGGTGCAAGTGCTTTTGACATATGTAACAATTACCTTTCGGTGTTTAAAACTCCTCTCTTTATCCTTTTCAGTGACCTTGTCCTTTTGTCATTTTTGGATCTGTTGTGATGCAGAGACTTTATTGAAGTCTCAGCGGAATTCAAATCATTTGATAATGTTCCAGCCAAATATCTCTTTCAGTCTCTTCTTAATAAGTTCTCTTTTCAGTGCGAATTAGCATAAAAAAATGTTTTTCCAGTGGATACAGGTGTCAACTACTCCTCAAAATTGAATTGCTTTTTTTTTTTAATATGTTTATTCTGAACTTTAAAAACAGTAAAGTTTTTCCTGTTCTACAATACTTTTGCATTTTTCATTTGTCCTGCAGGTTTCATGACCATTTGGTCTCAGGTTATCTCTTTCTTTCTCATCCAATGTAATTCTGCATGGGATAATTAAATTTGTTTAGTTTTACCTTTATCAGAGAACTACACAAATACCATTGGATCCCTCAATATCCCATCAATCAATGTTATAATTTTTGAAAGGGAAGCTTTGCAGCACAATAAAGTTTGCTGCCAACAGCATAGCACCTAAAATAGGACCACTGGTGTCAAACCACAAAAATAAATAAAAACAAAAAAAAACACACACAACAATAAATAAGTAAAGGGGTTGATTTTCCAAGGAGCCAGCAATTAGAATTCAAGAATAGTTCCCGACTGCCCCTACATTTTTCCTATGCAGTTTTTAGGCTTTCCGTATTTTCCCTTTCTGGGAGGGCAATTGCTTTATTCAAAAGCCTGACTGATTTGTTTAAGATCTGACAGTAACCATGAATTTGAATTTCCAATTTTTGTAAAGGTAGACAGAAATTTAGATTTTGGCCAGTTCACCCATAACTAGTCCTTGTTTGCACATTGTTTTCCTAAAAAGTTGCTTTTTCATAATACTAGTCATAGTACAACATCAAAATGTAAGTGATGAGTAAGTCCCTATTTAAGGTTAAAGAAATGTGTGAGGAATAAAACTTAATCAAGATCGGAATAGGTATCAGGTGAGGCCTGAGGAGTTAGCCAGTAAACAAATGGTTTCCAGTTTTTGTAAGAGAAAAAAGGTGAATAAGTTATGCTGAGGCTTAAGTAGGGAAGAAACATCAAATGTAGCAATGGTTGCCATGGACCTTTACCACTCTCAGAAATGTATAAAGGGTTAACCTTGACAGTGTCAAATACCATCTAAGGAGTACATTGTAGGTGTTTTTAAGGGTATGTACATTGATGGATCAGGGGAAAATGGTTGACCAAATATCCTCAATGGTGGTGTAATTAAACAGTGGTATAGTAAGGAGATTAACCTGGGAGTAGAAGCAGCATGAAGACATATCCTTTTGGAGGATGGTATAGCAAAGAGACACCACAAGCAAGCATATGTGAAAGACAATAAAGAAGCTGATGAATGTAAGAATGTTCTTGTTATTGGACCACAGATTGTCCCAGCAGAACAGCCTCATCATCAAAGATGATAGACAATGTGAAAGTTATGGGATGTCCACTATCCAAAGGCCCATTTGTGCAAGAAACACATGATTATAGGTACGGGGTGCAAGAAGCATTCATGGTGACATAAGTTTAGCCGAGTACTTATGGGAGTCCCAAACATTTAGAGAGTTAAGCATTAAGGGTCTAGATATGTTAGAGCTCATGAAAGGGGCAATCCAGGGTAAACAAAGGATTAAAAATGGGTTACAGGAAGGGAATTTAAAATGCATCCAAAACAGGTTCATGTTTCCTAGACCACATGCAGGCTAATAACTGTGCTATTTTGTCAGCAGTAACACTTATTACAGTTGGGGACCCCTAATCCACTAAAAACACAGAGCCTAACTGAACTTTTAATTTAAATCACTTACATGCATTCCAGTGGCATCAAAACACAGGTGTGAAAAGTTTAAATAAAAAAGAAGCCACAGCTGGAGGTAAAAAAACAAAACTAATTTTACTGGGCTGTTATGCAAAGGTCCAAACCTAAACAGAATTTATTGTAAACTGTTATTGGTGTATGACTATATTAAAACCTTGTTTCTATCTATAGATTGTAATTATCTTTGTACATAGGGTAAACTTTTTTTACCCACTTATCCCTATGCTTATGAAAAACAGGCCCACTGCAGTAATGATTGCAAAGGCTATGTGACCTAGGTTGTGGAGTGTGGGAACAACAGTTTTTTATATTTGTGGCAGGAAAGATAATACAGTCGGTGTTTGAACTGGGTACACAAAGCTCTGCAAAGGACAGAAATTGCCACTTCTGGCAGAGAGTCTGCCACTTCTGACCTCTAGAAAATGGGGTTTACTTGCCGCTAATACTTTGTATCCAAATGTAGTTTAATCTTTTTTTTCAGCCAGACAGAACTTAGCAATCTTTGAATCTGTACTAACTACAGTCATACTATTGTTGTGATTGTTCGAAGCCAACATCTGCTAGGAAATTATACAAACAAATTTGTGGGGAGAAAAATATCTTTTGATTGAAACTTTATTTGCAAGTCTCACTCCCTCATGGGGAGCTTTTGTGTATATTAAAAACACTGTGGGATCACATGGTTAATCATGATGTATCCATTTAAATTTTAAAATCCATGTATAACCATAAAAATTTCAAACTTACTGTATATACTTTCTGATAACATAAATATACATTTTGCTTCCAACCCTATCCCTGTGTCAAAACAGCTTAGCAAAAGGCATGTAATGTTTACCATGAAGGCAATAAAAACATTACAGAATTACACTATACATGTTACAGAAATAAAAAAACAAATGTTAGCAGAAAAATAATGTCAGAGGGGGCCAGGTTTCATCTGTCTACAAATGTTTCACATTCTATGTCGTAATGCACAAAACTGCATTAATAGGGTTCCATTTGGGCCAGTGCTTTCCAACCCGGGGAATGCGTACTCCTAGGGTTACCTCAAGTATGGAAGTTCAATCAATCAAATTGTTAAATCAGTAAACTGTACTGTACAAGTAGTGTTTGCTGCTGAATTACCTATGTATCATCACTAACTTTTTACCAATTATATCTTTTTAATTAGTTACTCGGAATTCATTCAAGCAGACACATTTTGTTGAAGCCCTAATGATGGGGGATTGTTCTGTTCCTCAACACACAGAAGTTACCCTATTAGCTGATAAATTAATACATTTGCTTTGGACTTTTGCTGGTCTTAATGCAATTTCTTACTTTTTGGACTTTTTATTTAGGCACCTCAACTAGTGGTACCTTGTTAGGCAAGCACAGCCTCACCAGGGCCACTAAGCCTTCATAACAGATCATTACTGTTCCAGATGCCCCTTTGACATTTCTTTTTAATTTTTAGTGTATAAATTTGAGTGTTTTCTTAATACATGTTAATTTGGACACTCACTGGCTACATTCTTAGGTACACCCATTAAACTGCTTGTTAATGCAAACATCTAATCAGCCAATCACATGGCAGGAACTAATTGCATTTAGACATTGTGAAGATGACCTGATCATGTCCAAATCGAGCATTAGAAAGGGACAAAATAATATTTTAAGGGACTTTAAAATGTTGCATGGTTGCTGGCGTGACAAAAGGGAAAATATCCAGTAAG
The DNA here is from genome assembly GCF_032062135.1 of Pyxicephalus adspersus. Lineage (NCBI taxonomy): Eukaryota > Metazoa > Chordata > Amphibia > Anura > Pyxicephalidae > Pyxicephalus > Pyxicephalus adspersus. Next base: position 19,769,170 of record NC_092867.1, on the reverse strand, counting down.
CATCAGTTCTTTAAGTAAAGGATGACTTGTTGAAGGCATGTCAGAGGAGAATAGCCAACCTGGTTCAAGCTTATAGAAAGGCAACAGTAACTATAATAACCACTCGTTAAAATGAACATAAGCAGAGGTAATAAGTAAGAATCTCCAAATGCAGAAAAAAAACAACCTTGAAGCTTATGGACTGCAGCATCAGAAGATCAAACTGGGTGCATCTTCTCTCAGCGAATACCAGGTACCTGAAACTACAATTTACAAAGATTGGAAAAAAAATTCCAGGTTTTTTGAGTCTTTTCTTTTTCTGTTCGGACATTCAGATGCATTGCTTAAATGTAACAGCCTACCTTAGTATTGTTGCTGACCATGTCCAACCCTTTATGACCCCAGTGTACCCATCTTCTGATGGCTATTTCTAGCAAGATAATGTGCCACGTCACACAGCTCAAATCATCTCAAACTTTTTTTTTTTAGAAAATGGAAATTAGTTCACTGTACTCACCTTCATAGTCACCATAGATCAATCCAAAAGAGCATCTTTGGGATGTGGTGGAATAGGAGAATTGTATGGGATTGAATTGCAGCTCAAAAATATGTGGCAACTGCATGATGCTTTTTTATGTGAATATGGAGCAAAATTCCCCAGGTAAATTCTCAACACTTTGTTGAACCCAAGTGAAGAAAATTAACCCAATAAAGTGTCTGGTGAGTGAATATTGTGAATGCAATGCATATATTGGCCATGAAGGTGGTTACTTTCCTGAGAACTAAGAGAGTAAAGATTTAAAAACTAAAGTAAAATAACACAGCAAGTGTTAAGCGTAATAAATAACTGACAAAGAAGTCATGTATGACAACAAAAAGAACTAAAAAAAAAAAAATGAAAAAGAAAACAGTTTAGCACATCTTTATGTATTCCACAAATAAAAAAATCAGATCACGTTTTGGCAAAGGAGCATTTACAGATAGCTTTCTCCAAGGAAGTGTGTGTCTACATACAGTATATACCCTTAGCATTTCTAATATATGCTGAAAATGAAGCCAGGTGTCAGGACAATGTAAATTCAAATCACCCCATGACCAAAGATAAAAAATATGCTGGATGCAGAAGTGGATCAGAAGATGACAACAAAGATGACAGGGGGAATGGAGTTAACAGAACTGAAGAAGTTAAAACCCAGAAGGTAGATCTTCCATCAAGATGCCTTATATCCACACTTTTATTTAGGCCACAAGTAGATTCGGAATACTCCCAAATTTCCTTCTGAGTGCACCCCTTAGCAAAGTACCTACTGCTATTAAAAGGCAAAAAGAGTTCAGATGTTTACATGGTACAAAATGATCTAGTAGGACATAGGACTTCAAAATTAAAACCATATGTTTGCTATTTAGTGTACTCCTAGCTCTCGTGCATACTGTGCATTTATACTAACATAAAGAGTTTATTATGTGAAAATGAGAATTGAATATTTTAGACACATGCTCGGACGGGCTTTCTTAAATCCGATCCTGATTTCACATAGAACCTAACCATACATTAAAATTAAGAAGAATGACTACAGGACTATACTACAAACATGTGTAAGATCATATGCAATATGTTACAAAACCACAGTGGTAACTCATGCCATCATAGTGCTATTATCTGAATGTAGCAAAGGACCTAGGAATCATTCTGAGGCCCTAAAAATACATTGAAAATAGTAATCTGTGGTTTTCAGTGTTGACATCTGCTCAATCTGTAGCATGTAAAATTTTGAAGAGAACTGTTGAAACTGTTGCTTTATGCATACTTGGTTAATTGGAAATGGGTAGAATGAACTCTAAATCTTTTCCAGTATTTACAAAAGGAAACAAAAATGATTACAGACATGTAATATAGTTACATGTTTCTAGCAATGTGTATCAACTAGAAACAGCAATTAGAGGCAGGTGCAAAATATATTACCATTTTTCAGAAAAGTTCCCCGTGCAATACCAGTGGGACATACCAACTATAATACAGCCTAATTGCTAACCAGTTATGCGGATAACATCTAAAATTACTTGACATTCTTGACAGATACTAAAAAGAATATCATAAAAATGTGGCTATTTAAATAGTTTTACACATAGTATTAACATATTTCTAGGTAATTTCTAAAGGAACCAATGCTAGATCATCATAAGGTCCAGGATGCAGTCTTGGGTCCATTGCCCTGAGATGGTCAAGACCTACCCTGTTTAAATTAATTAAAATTGATCATCCAATACATTTTAGAAGAGTATCTAAACTTTTGCTGGAGGTTGGTGCTGTGATTCACTTTTTCAATTTTTCATGTTTATAATAAAGCATACCTAAACTCAGAATTTTCACTTTACATAAAAAGGTAGACAACCCTTTTATGTTAAGTAAAAATTCTGTGCGTTTGTTTTTCTTCACGCATCGCAAGAGGCACTTGGGTCAAAAGGAGGAAAAAAGCTGATGCATGCGCAGTAAAATCAGCAAATTTTTTCCCCCAACCACGTCACCCAATCTCACGCCTGGGCTGGGTGACATAGTAAGAAGAACAAAGAAAAAGAGGAGAAGATGGCGGCGCCTGGAGCGCCGTCCCAAAGATGGATAACGGGGCGACCAGATGGAAGAGACCTCCAGACCGATCGACTGCACTGCGGGATTAAAGGCAAGTGCATTTTTTTTTGTTTTGCTCATTTTTGAATTTAGTTCCTCTTTAAGCACCTTTAGCGTTGAATCTCTTGAGGATCCGAGTAAAGCCAATGCGTGGTCTTCAACAGAGCACCCCACAAGGGATGCTGGGCCAGCATCTTGGGAGGCTGCCAGGCTCTTCACTGTAAGGTGCCACCAGATGGCAGCCCTCAGGGTCACCCTACCTGAGGAGGTAGGATGGAGAGGCATTGTTGTAAAGACGGGCGATGTCCAGCAGGCAAGAGGGGGAGAACACATCAAGGCCAGAGAAGACAGTTGGCAAGCGTAGCCCAGGTCCAAACATAGTCAGGACAAGCAGCAGGCAAAGGGTAATCCAGTTCCAAGAAAACGGTTAGAGCACAATAGCGTACAAATGCTTAACAGCAAGGTAAATGGTGCAAAAAGTGACAGAGAATAGGGACAGAGCCTCACGGTGCAAAATGTTGGGTTTTACCTTTTTTTCTGTATGTGTTAAAATGACCACCATAATACAATTGTGTGAATCTCTCCAGCAGGGGCACATACAGACTTTTAATCCAAAATTAAAAATGTTCCTTTAAATATGCTTCATCTTCTATATGGCTTTGTGTTTAAAATCTTGCCTAAATATAAATAAAGGACAAAAAAGATGATCTCTGGGCTGCAGTACGTTGTACTCTTATGTATAAGCCAGAAGTTGGGGAGGTTTTTCTGTTCTATCATCCCCTAGAAAAGACAAGATATTGACCTTTGCAGTGAGTAGGGCAAACCACTGCAGAGGTACAAAACATTTTTGCAATTCATGGAAATTCAAATATACATTATAAAAGTTAGAATGTAGATGGTCACCATGAATGAATATAAATAGAAGTCTGTATGGTTGGTTTTTAAATGCTCGCAAAGATACATGTGAACTGTTGCTACATACCAAAAACGTAAGTTTAAATCTTTTTAAATTGAACATATATTTTAAAAACATTTACAAGCATAAGCATGAGATCTGTAGCGCTATGTGCATTTTTTAATATGCATGTTATTTGTCTTGCATTACAATATCAAATTTGCCATGAACATGGATCAGACTTTTATATGTAGGAGAAATTAAAATCTTATTAAAAACCATCTTCCAAACTACCTTAGCCCATATAAAGTACTATTCTGGCAATGACCTTTACTCAGATGATGACAACATCAGCCAGCAGCTGATCACCCCAGAAAACTTACTTAAGAGTTTAAAATTACCAAAGAAAAGAGTAGGCTTTCTTTGCAAAGTACTATTTAACTGTTTAGTGCAAAAGGGAATTTTTTCAAGAATCTAAGCAAACCTTATATGCTTACTTTGACAACTTAAGCTTATGTCATCTTGTTGTAAAATTACTGCAATTATGATAGGCCATTAAAATGAGATAAGATTCAGGTCAGGCAGTCTATTGTGCCTAAGACAGCAAAAATTAAAGCGATGTCCCCACATTAAAGATTAATGTGATGCCCCCTGCTGTTTATTATCTTTTTACCAAGATTAATATTACACTGCCAAACATAATTTCATTCATTTTGGAAGGCCATTGCTAGTATGCAAGTGGATGTATTTTTGACTTCATGAGCTATTCCTGAATCTCAAATTTAAATATCAAACAATCTTCTTGTAAAAACGCATGTTTGCAGCAGAACAAGCTGTCAGTAATAGACTTGCTAGTGCTAACAGCAACAGATCACACAGCAAGTAAACAAACCCATTATATATACCCATATACCACTAATGGCAAAGCATTTGCATTCTGGTTTTTTTATTATTAGATGATAATTATCATTTGCAGTCAAGTTACTGAACTTCCACGGGAGCTAATCACTGAGACCATGGAGCACTGTCCTACTACCCATAAGAATAAATAATGGCGCCACAAAAAAAAAAAAAAAAAAACAACACTAACCTATACTTTTTGGAAGGTAAGATTGTTGAGTAATATTAAGGTAAGGTTGTAGGGTCCCTGTACTCAAAGGAGTGACTGATTTTAATAAAAGACTTCACCAAATTCGCGCACCCATCGTAAGTTCGAGGAAATCATTACAGGATGATTCCCATGGCTGCATTCATGAATAGGGATGAGCGAGAATCCCTCTGGCAGTCTGGCTAAAATTTCCTCGAACTTCCAATGGTTCTGCGAAACTTTGGCGAACCGATTTCGCCAAACCATCGCAAGTTCTAGGAAATTTAAACAGGAGGATTCTTAGAGCTGCATTCAGCCCTGGGAATCCTCCTGTTTGCAATCCCCGAGGCTCTAGAGGCTTACCTTAGCCAATCAGAGAGCACTAGAGGTCTCCCTGATTGGCTGGAATTCTCCCCATTCAAAACCCTTTAGTGCTCTCTGATTGGCTGAGGAAAGCCTTCTGCTCGCTGAACACAGAAGAACCTGCTGACATTGTAATATAAGTATCCCTTAAGCTACGTACACACTTCCAATTATTATCGTTGGAAAACGAACGACGAACGATCCTGCACGATATCTGCAAACGATCGTATAGCACCGATCCTGTACATACAGATAACGACACGATCGTTCGTAGATATTGTACACACGATAGATGCGATCGTTTGAACGATACAGGAAGTGACGTGCACCACAGGAAGTGAGCGAACGTTCGTTCACCGCGCATGCTCAGACCATGGACGATCAATGAACGACCGTACACACGATAGATGGTCAACGATCGTCGTCCAATCCGATCCGCCGGTCCGGTCGTTCATTTCCAACGACTATCCTCGTTCGTCGGCGTCGTTGGTTACTTTTTTTTCGAACGATTTTTGCCCAATTGATCGTTCGTCGTTCATTTCCAACGATAAAAATTGGAAGTGTGTACGCAGCTTTACTCTGTAACACACTTTCCAGCACTGTAATATTGATACATTTGTTGCATATTTCTTTTATCCACTGCGATATGAGAAAAATGTAACAAATGTATCATATTATTACTGTGCTGGAAAGTGTTTTACAGAGTAAGGGATACTTATATTACAATGTCAGCAGTTTCTTCTGTGCTCAGCCAGCAGAAAACAGTTTCTTGGTAAATTGAAAACAGTACACAACAGTTCCACCAAGGCACTAGAGGTTAAATGGGGAGAAGTCCCTCAATCAAAACCTCTAGTTCTCTCTGATTGGCTGAGGAAGGCTCCTCCTCTCAGAGTGAGTCATGTGGCTTGTGTTTATGAATTGAACGCAGCTGTGGGAAAAAAAAAAAAAAAAAATCAGAGGATTTTTCCCACGCTGCATTTATTTATGAGCAGCCAGCCGTCAGACTCACACTGTGTTCCTGGATAGAGAAACTCTATCCAGGAACACATAGTACAGGACGGCAACAGTAATCAGCAAGAGCAAAGCGAATTTTAAAATCTCGCTCATCCCTAGTTCTAACTACTAAGTGATCCGTAAGCATCAGAGTATCAGGAACACTATGGTCCCGACTCCATAGACAAGAAACAAGAGATGTTCAAAAAACATGTATACTGTTATGAAATAACTTTTAAGCATTACAAGCAGCCACAATATTACAGATCATGTCTTTTTGTTTATCAGTTGTTTGACAGGAAGGACTTATTGATTGTGTAATCTCAGTTACAAAGTGTACAGGTACATATCAACTGGCGAGACTACAGCATCTGCCATTAAATCTATTTAATCTGCTATTTTGTCAGATGGGTACACTGGCCCAGAAACCTGTACTGACATCAAAAACCCTAATGCCTTAATTAATTAAGCCAACACTAAAATCTCAACATCCTCCCATGGATGCTGCTATTTTATTCCACTTTAATTAATAACTTCCCAGGTAATTGGGCTCCAGAGCTTGATCCTCCTGCTGATCAGTTCCTCTAGCAGAGCTTTGAAGTCTGCACATCTGTTGCCATGTGACCTGAAAGCATAAGGTAATATAGACAACTCATAAGAGGTTATCACAAACACTGCTGGCATTCAGAAATAAAATCTCACTTCCCACGGGAAAAGGGACTTTTTCATTTTGTAATAAATTATCTTGCTCTATAAACATTGATCCATGGCATCTGTGGTAAATGTTAGCAATGTTGTTAATTAAAACCTGTACTTTATAACATTTTTTCACTAGCAAAGAATGTTATCTGATGATGTGTATTCATGAGGTTACAAATTATCTTTTGCTTACTAATTTGAGTACCATATCTAATTATCTATATATCCAAATACCATATCATAACCATTGGGCAACGTGATGGCTCAATGGTTAGCACTCTGGCCTTTGCAATGCTGGGTCACAGGTTCCAGTCTCAGTCAGCGCACTATCTGCATCCACATTCTAAAAACATACAGTTAGGTTAATTGGTTTCCCCCAAAAATTAACCCAAAGTTTTATTAAAGACATAAGACTATAGTGGGGACATTAGAATGATCTGCTTTGACGCACCGCTAGAGATATGACTATGGTCATTGTACAGTCATATGGTCATATCTTGGCCCTATATAAGTACTGTGTAATAATAACAACAACAACAACAACAACAACAACAACAACAACAACATTATAAACATCATTATACCAGGATGACATGAAAAAAAGTATTGGTCGACATCTGCATCTCTAACAAAAACTAATTTTAACTTACCCACACCCCCCCTGATAGTCATGCTATCTCAATACACTAAGGAGACATAACAGTTTTCTAGGGGTTACTACTCTTTGCACAGGCCTAGGGAAATACATCTTCCCAGGGCTACCATCAGGGCAATGAAGACATTATTCTGGTACAGGATCTGAGCACAGAGTGGTCAGAATGGTGACCATGTACAATCAAATCACCTATTAGGCAGCTTAAAGACTAGGGATACGTACTCACGTCTAATGGTTCCCATCCGATAATTGGCTCAGGACAAGAATCTTTCGTGTGTACAGTGCTCATCGTTCAAACGACCGTCCTGGTGGATCCATGGGCAGCAAACCATCATAATGAAAGTAAAGGAGAGAGAGCACAGCAGGGTGTAGCTCTGTCGCTCTCCCTCCTCCCCTCTCCATGGAGCAGAACGGCGCTGTATGTACAGCGCTTGTTCATGCATTGTGCACTCTTTTGTCGTTCTCATGAAAGATCCTTTCCAACGACAATTATTGCATGTGTGTACTTGCCTGAGACAGAATGAAAAATTTTGAACAGCAAAAAATATTAAGCAGGTTGTATACTGGAGAGGTATTAGGTAATCCAATTATTAGAAATACAAAGTTTCTTGTAACTAGTTATTGTGACAGAGTTATAGAATAGAATCTTGTATTTGTAGTGTAGTTTATGTTTAACAGATTACCAATAAAAAATTCATTTAAATACACTAAATATATAAAGATGGCAGCACTCAAAAAATGTGTGCCTTACAACTGCTGTGCAAAAGAGAACAGAAAACGCGCCCAGGTTTGCTAATAGAGGTTCATCAAAATTGGAACTTGAAAAACCTGAACATAGAGGTGAAACCCACTGAGATATAGAACAGCCGAATCTTGCTTCCAAACCCTGGCCATTTTTATGGTTATGGCTAAGTTCAGACTAGCAGTGTTTGAAAAAGAATGACAGATGGCAGAACTTAGCATCATTGCCATTAATTTTTTTGGAAGTTCAATGCAGTGTCTAGGGGTGGTTTGCTGCCCCAACTGCTTTCATAAACTTAAACTGGAACTGCTTTTAAATGTTAAAAAAATGGCTGTGATAGTGTTTAAGGGTCTATGTAAAACATTTTATTCTATTTTGTGTTCTCGATACTTCAAGGGATTAGTTAACCCTTTCTGGTAAGCGGTACTATGCATCGAGTGCTCGGGGGTGGGGGTTAGAATATCTGGGGGAATAATATTAAAGGAGCTTCCAGATTCCAAAAACCTCCCCAAAAAATTAAGGTCACATTGTGGAAAAGAGGCACTATCCCCCACAATTGGTCTTGCCACTGTTAAGGGAAAGGCAGGGGGCAAAAAATGGGGCTACACACCTTCTTTAATAAGCCAGATTCCAGAGGACCTTATATAGATGGCAATTGAGGGGGGTACACAAAATTGTTGCTCTTGTTCTCTATATATGAAAGTCCCAAGCCTTGTTAAAGGCCAGTTTTTATTATTTGGGAGGACTTTGCAAGCTATTAAAAAATACAAATTCCAAAGATGAACTTGCAAACATTTGTATATGTGTTTGCAAAGACCTGGTCTTTGCCCTAAACCACCATATAAGAGAATCGGGTTTCACAGTAAATAAATCAGATGAGATGCTACTAAACCAAAGCAAAGCTAAATGTATTGTAAAATCAAACACACACATTCAAAATATGTAATCCTATAATACAGTATCCCTGAGGCTGTCCATGAAAATTGCACTGTCCTATAAAACTTTATACAGCTTGACAATGTCACAGAAGCATGAAATTTTAATGATTAAGATATCCATTATGTCCGAGAAGTCAGAGGAAAAGGCGGATCCGCTGTATGGTTTATTTAAAAATGTATTTTTGCATTGGTGCATGTCTAAGGCTCCACATGCCATTTTTTCTTCTCAGATGCATCACCCTTATTCCTAATTATAGGGTACTTTTCTAATTGCATTATCCACACACAGTTATATCTGAGTGTTGTCAATCCGTACATTCCCTGAAGACAGCCAGAGTTCAGGTAGCACTTTGGCTGTCGAAAAGTGCAACCAGCCAATACATTTGTTGTTGGTAAAATCGTCTATTCTGATTCCTGTTTCACAAGAACTAGAACCAATTCAATGAACTGATGTCATTTCTGGATTCAGAAGACCTGAAATACACCGAATAATCCTTGGTGAATCCTTGGCAAGTGAAAACATTTTTTTTTGTTGTTGAGCTGTGTAATAATTTATATTTAAATTACCATAATTCATATATCTGCTGTTACCATGCTAGGTTAACAGCAGATATATGAATTATGGTAAAATTCATACATTTTCTTTTTTTACAGATGGGGATGAGCGAGCAAAATTTGTAATTTCGATCTTGCAGCGAATCGGGCCTTTCTTGCTTACAGAGCATCTCAACAAGATTGGCCTTGTGATTCGCCACAAGGTCATGTTCTCGCTGAATTAAGAGTTCATCAGCTGTGACTGTTGGTTCCTACGGTCACTGGGCTGTAACAGCCCAGGGACCATGGGAACCTGCACCCTGGTCTTTAATAGAATTCGCGAAATCGGTTCGCCGAAATTTTGCGGACCCATCGGAAGTTTTGGGAAATTTTCGGGAGACTGTCAGAGGCATTCTTGCTCATCCCAATTTAGAGAAATATGAGTTCTTCAAGAAATTGTTTAAATTACCCTAATGTATTTTGCTACATTTGTGGTAAATAATCTCAGCAAAAACAGAGAAGAAACATTACAGAATTTGTGAAACAAGCATATCTTGCATATGTTGGTATTAAACTGGGGGACCAAGATAAGTATTGGGCTCCCCATATGGTATGCAAAACTTGTGTAGAGTGTCTTCGTCAGTAGAAAAATGGAAAACTGAAAAGTTTGAAATTTGGTGTACCTATGGTATGGCAAGAGCCCAAAATTATCATAACGATGGTTCTTTTTGTGCTGTGAATGTAAAAGGTTTTAATGGTTACAAGAAAAACAAGTGGGAGTACCGTGATTTGGAATTAGCAAAACAACCTGTGCTAGATGGTGCTGATGTTGCCATACCAGTGTTTAGTACACTCCCTGATATTCCTCTATCCAACATGGAGGATATACAGGGTTTGGAGTATAATCCAGGAGTTAGCAGTGGAAGTGAATATGAAGGAAGGGTTTCATCAAACCAGCAGTTCTCCCAAGAAGAGCTCAGTGGTTTAATACGTGACCTAAGTCTGTCAAAACAAGCATCAGAACTTTTAGAATCCAGGCTAAAAGAAAAGAACTGTCTGAGACCAGAAGTTAAAATAAGGGTTTATAGGACAAGAGAGGTGACACTCCTACCATATTTCATTGAAGATGGAGATTTTGTGTACTGTTGTAACATCCCTGGACTACTAGTCCATATGGGAGTACCAGAATACCGAGCAGAAGACTGGCGGCTTTTCATAGACAGTTCCACTCGAAGTTTGAAATCTGTTTTACTGCATAATGGCAACTGCTATGCATCAATTCCAAATGGTCACTCAACAAAACTTAAAGAAGAACATAAAAATATCAAAATAGTCTTACAAAAGCTTTGTTATCATGAACACCAATGGTCCATACGTGTTGATTTAAAAATGATGAACTTCCTAATTGGACAGCAAAGTGGATACACAAAGCACCCATGTTTTATCTGCTTGTGGGATAGTAGAGCAAAGCAGGATCACTGGAAAAAAGTGACATGGCCTCCAAGGGAAAACATGAAAAGAAGTGCAGTGAACATCATTAACGAGCCAATGGCTGACAAAGAAAAAATAATTCTCCCTCCACTACACATAAAGTTGGAATTAATGAAGCAATTTGTTAGAGCTCTCAAGGACAGGGATTGCTTCAAATACATTTGTAGATTCTTACCTGGATTGAGTACTGAAAAAAAAAAAAGCAGAAATCTTTGATGGACCCCAGATTCGGAAACTGAAAAATGAATAAAATTTCACAAAATTACATGACTGATATTGACGCTTCTGCCTGGCACAGCTATGTCATGGTTGTCAAGAACATCTTGGGTAACTGCAAAGCACAAAATTATGAAGAACTGGTACAAAACTTGCTCTTAAACTTTAAAAATGTGGGTGCTACTATGAGCATAAGGGTACACTATCTCGATAGCCATTTGCAAAAAATTACAGAAAACCTTGGTGATTTCAGTGAGGAACAAGTGGAGAGGTTCCCTCAAGATATAAAGGTGATGGAAGAAAGGTATCAGGGCAGATGGGATAGACACATGATGGCAGACTACTGCTGGAACCCTCAACATGATTGTCCTGATCATCAATATAAAAGGAAATCATACAAACTGAGTTTTTCAATGACTACTTTGTGATTAGTTCTGTAAAAAATTTTATTTTGTATACGTAGGCATATCTAGTTTAGGTTTGCATAATTTTCATGTTTCATTACTTTTCTATGTGGTTATTACTGAGGGCATTATTTCAAAAACTAGAGCCAATCTAGCAAAATCAACGCTATATTTGGAATCTGTGCATCAAACATAACCTAAATGATTTTTTTCTGTTTGGCAGGAAAATGTTTGTTTACCAGTTTTATATATATTAAACTGATAAAGGTGTATATGTGTGCACATATAGCACCTAATGTATATCACTGCCTATAACTTACACTAAACAATTGCATGTATAAATTAAACATTTAAAAAAAAAACCATACATAAAACATCAAAATAGACTTTAATTTAGGCCTGTCACAAAAAAATTGAAGATTATTAACATGATTTATTTACACTTGTATAATAGTTTTATGAAACTTTCTAAATGTAAGCAGCAAACTTTTTTTTTAAGGTAGACCTATGCCATTTCTCAGTCAATTTCTTTTTTTTCTATGCACACCCGTTTGTATGAAATACCACTAAAAACCACAAGAGGGAGCCAAGTGTATATTATTATATTCATCTTTTATGATACAGAAAGGATAAAGCCTTTTTAAACATGGGGGTACCCTTGCAAATTTAGGTCATAGGGAGCCACTGCTATATTTACATTTATATTGTACTCACAGTAGAATAGTGTGGTGGTCATTGGGAAAAATGCATCTTATATCACTGACCAGTGGGAAAACTTACCTTTACAGATAACCAAAAACCACTTGTCTCACTTACAATGACCTGAGAGGTATTAAATGCTAAGCAATCCCCTACAACTTCTGGAGAAACCATGGGACAGAGCGTTTAAAAGTTAGGGCTTACTTGGGTGCTGGATGAATGAATGAATTCCCAGGGGTTTCAGCATTCTTGTGTAGCCAATGAAGATTACAAGATTCCACTTTAATATAGTGCTAAATAATTTGGCAGTGTTTTAAGGAGTACATCAAACAAAGGCATTGAACTATGCCCCAAGGAGCTTACAGTTTAATGTTCCTGCAACACTAACTATAATACACACTTGAAAATGCTAAAATGGTTAGAGTGCTAGAAGAAACTAAAAAAATACAAATCTTCATGTGGATAGGGTCTGAGCTGGAGATCTTAGTGCTAAATAGAAATGAATAGAATGGTAGACCTTTTATGTTGATCAAGTGACAGTTAGCTGTAGCTAAATGAACTTGGCACTGACTAAGCCAAAGTGTATCCATCTCCTCACATTTTCTAATGCTGGCTAACGTTCAGGCAGTTAGAATTAAGTAACATATCTGACAGTGATTGACAGAAAACTTTGGGGCTTGGTATGTTCATACAAAATTAACACAGATGACACACAAGACGTGCGCATTTTCATCTTCATAAAAGGAGTTTTCTTTCCCCCAAACAACATTTTTAGCATTGTTAAGTGATAAACCAGTTTTTCCTGTAGACTTATAGGTGTAACAGCCCTTCATCCACTAGTGCTTTTTTCTCTACACAGGTATCATACAGTACATTACAACAGAGTCAAATATTATAATTCAAATTTGCATCAAGGAAAACATTCAAGCCTTGCAGATGATTAATATTCATGAGTATGAGAATGAGACGATCAGATTAACAATGTCGTCTACCATTTGGATTTGCAGACACTAAGGTATGTTGAGCTGATTTTGTTGCTCTTTTAAAAAAGAAATAACCTTCATATATCAATACACACATACACAAAAATTCTAGCCTCTACAATTGCACATTTAAAAAAAATGCACTGCAATATTAAACTGACAAAAAGATTGCATTATGGCACATCAAGAATGATTTATGCCTGACAGCTTACTATGGGTTACTGCACATTGTGATTTGCTTTATCATTTTAAATAAACACATTATTTTTACTGATTTTATGAAAATGTTAGCAACTGTTTGTTAAAGTGATGAGAACATCATACATCAACCAAATTTAATGCAAAAGTAGTCCAATCCTTCTATATCCTAAAAAGCAAGGATATACACGTTCTGTGTGTAGAAAGCTGCAATGCTGGTGGATCAAACAAGTACTAAGAATGGTGTTGGAACTTCACTAATTTTAAGAAAAGCATATATTGGCTGCTTGTCGTTTTTGAAAAGCTAGCCTCAGATTTATGGAAGATTTTCAGAGTATAATTATTGAGGAAATCTATAAAACGTACCGGTATGTAATTGGAGGTAGCTGGATATGCCTGTAAGTCAGGAAGGCTTTCCTAGCCAGGTGTCCCAGGATCTCCAGATTTCAGAGTGCTGTGGAATGCAATTCGTTCAATTGCCTATTATTGGCAGTTACATATGTTTGGTACTTAATTACTGAAATCATGTGTACTATATTGTTGAACTCTTAGCTACAGTCACACTTGTCATAAGTTTAAGTAAAAAAAGAAGGGTCCTGTTTAAGGCTGTACTCAGACCAATTCACATACTGCACACACACATTGCTCACACATTTTTTGTGGGGACGTCTTTTACATTTATTAGGCTACAACAAGCACCCACACAGTAAGAAACTAATCTAACCCATAATGCATACCCCAGAATACACTTTTTTTGTATAATGTATAGATGCATGTTCATTGCCCACCGCATATAAAAAAGGCACAGGTACTGACAAATTAAACAACACAAATGGTTTTGCTTGTATGGGTGTAACAGGCTCCGAATGCAACTGGCAGGATATGGACAGCAATTAAACACTGCAAACTGGGCAATTTAAGGAACAATTAAACCTGCCAATGAAGTTTCACACTTGCTCACATCAGGATTCAGTAATGATCTTAAAACCCACAGTTGAAATCATAATTTATATATCAAGAAAGGAATAGGAATATACAATAAAAAGGGGCAATCTACCTTATGCTAGGATGAGGTATTGGTATTATAAAAGGCCTATTTAAATTTTTAGTGACACCCAATGCACACTTGTGCAGAACTGCAATGTATGTTAACACACCATATGTGTATTATTATTTCAATGTTGTGCACTTAGCTAGATAGAGGGGAAGCATTAATACCTCTACATTATATAACACCACCATACACTATTGGGGATATTTGTAATCAATGTGCTGCAGGTGACAAAGATACTTCCAAGAAGAGAAGCAAAGAGAAATCTCCACTGGGCACACCAACATTATTAACACCAACATTGTCTATACAAACTGCCTTGGATATTTACCACTCTCCTATACCTTTAAATTTGGAATTGTTGTCCACTAACAGACATCTGAAAAATCTCATTCTTTAGGGTCCCATTTGTACCTTGTTATCTTGGTACATCCTGTTAGATAAGCATTTGTTTGCATTATTTCCAACACAGTGCACCACAATGTGATAGAGTGTTGTGATGCACAGCAAAGCCCTTGGGAGTTGGTGCGCTATTTAAAATAAACTGCATGGGATGTGTGCCCCAAGCCTTTGTTGTCCTATAAGAACATTAAAGCAAGACTCTAGTTTGCCATGGAACATATATGAATCTAGGATAAAGTTGTTTGTTCACAGTAACAATGGACATATTAGGCGCAAACCAAAGACACCATTTCAAGAGAAGAACCTCACACCAAATTTGAATCATTTGTTGGAATATTGATCCAAAATACTCCAACAAATCCACCAAGGAATGGCTCAAAAACAAAAGATTAGCCTAGTTAAAGAAAATATTTAGCCTAGTTAAAGCCATGATTGGAATCCCATTGAAATGTTGCAGGGGATTTCTTAGAAGGTAATCATGGAAGATAACCAAGGGGCAATACTAACTTATGGGGCCAGAAGTGTACTTACTTTTTATACATTACACTAGTATATCTATAATTTACTAATGTATTACATTTTTGAAATATCAACTTTCCTTTTAGTTTTATTTATAATACATTTATATGTACGCATTGTTTTATTAAAGTTCTAATGTTTACCTGTTTAGATAAGTTGGCAAAGTTAGCTAATTATATGGATCATACATAATTTTTCACATCATTGTATAAAGAATGTAAGAAAAACTTGGGGCAAATTTGGGGACTGGAATAATTGTAATGATCCACAGAGCTTTAAATACATTCACAATGTACTTTCCTGGAAAATATAAAAATAACTAATAAAAATGTCCAAATGTTGACAACCATATATGTATTTCCAATGTCCACCCAACATATTATGTAGCAATATATAAGACAAGATATTAAGATAAGATAGAAATATTATAAGACTTTATTTTTTTTTCCTAGAAGACATGGAGCGAGTCATAAAGTACTTCAGGTCAGGATCAGAAGCCAAGATGAATGGGATTTGTGGGCTAATTATCCTAACAAGCATGATCACATACAAGGTGTATGAATTTAAGTGTCCATGCATACCTGGATTTAACAAAGCTTATTCCATGATGGTCTTGATTGCTCCACCTTTAATATTCTTCTTTGTTGGCGTTATTGTTAGCCAATACTGTACTACACTGACTCTAGAATGGTCCAGACCTAATGGCAACCGAGAGAAAAACAAGAAAGTTATGAGGTAAAGCTTTACCATTTGTATATATTTTTTATAGTCTTTTACGAAGCAATTCATGTAAATATACATTAAAAAATATTTTATTAGTGCTGCAGTCCACCCTGTTACTCTTTTTTCAGGAGATTGTGAAATAAGACGTGTGTATTTTCCTACATGGACGTACCAATAAAGATATATATTAATAATCATCCTTGTTGTGGGAAAATACAGACAGCTCCCAGGCAGAAAATATTGCACTGTATGGTTGACTGTTTAGAATTTATGCTTTACAGAAGTTATTTTCACAAATGTGTAAATCATTTGTTTGGTTTAAAGTTAAAAAAATTACAAATATTAACTAAAGATATCTTCCTGGTGGCTAATTAGTAAAGAGAATGAAAAAAACGACATCTGCAGTTTCTTTTCCCCAGTGCATAGATTTGATGCCATAAGGACACTTTTGTGATTTGTTAGGCTTGTTGATCACATTGTTAAAACCTTAAGAATGATGTAGATGCCACTAAATATCCACACTGGTGCAATACTTTTTGCATAGGCCATGAGTTTTAACCTCCATGTAAACTAATATTCTTTCATTCTTAAAGTTCTGTATGTGCAGGTTTTTGATATATCAATTATTTTTGCATTGGATGAAATACCCAATAACTTTGTCTTTTATTAACCTTACTATGAAGCTATGTCTGCAGCAAAACACAAATGCACATTGAACCTTATGTATGGCTTTAATTAACTAGTAGGGAACCCATTAATTGAAAAAAAATTGAACCCAAGATACAATTGCTTAACATACCAGTCAGGTTTCTGAGAAAGAGTTTACTGTAGTAACCTGGAATGGATTTCTTAAAATCATTTGCCATTTGCTAGTAAAAGAGTCTTGAATATATAACAGGTTTTCTGGATCACCCAGCTTCACTAATGAAAGTCTATCCTCTTCAACTTTGGAGAGCTATAATAAATCAAGCTCTATAGTTCAATAACAAGGGCATTCTGCTAAAGAGGTATCTTTACTGCAAACCCCAAGATGTTAAACAAAGTGGTGGGCAATTTAGCCCATAATACTTTACTTAAAACAAAAATATAAGTAATGGACTCTCCAAGCACTAAAACTTATTTTGCATTTTAACTCAAAGAAAAACACTAATTATTGTGTATATCTCTGTTCTGCCCCTAGCTGCCAACAATGTCTTTAATAAATAGGCAGATGAAGTCTTTAGGTGCTGTGAATCAAGTTCTAGAAATTAACCGATGGTGAATAACAAGATAAAACTCTGATGATACATTTCTCTTGTCAATGATGCTGTCTTTGTACAGCAAGAAATTTCACGTAAGTGATATTAACTATAGTGTTTGATCACAAATATTATCATAAAGAACAAAACCCAAAACAGAACACAATGAGCATATCCATTACTGAGACACAATATATACACAAGCAAAAGACAATTACATTGTTATAGGCATTTATATGATGAGGCTGGTGTACATGCTGTTTAATCAGGTACCAAGTTGCAGCTGTGCATACAAAGCCTCAAAAGAAACTTGTCTTCAAAAGTGAAGCATATAAATAATACATTGTAATTCACTTGCTGAGGAGACATTTTACAATTATTTTGCTAAACCCATGTACACTATGTTGCTTTTATTTTTATAAATCAACCTGTTTAGGAATGGTATATACGTATATATACTATAAAAGGAAGCTTGCAATATCATACATCTATTAAAAAAAAATCTGCACCTAATTTTTTCATGCCAACATCAGATTGTACATAATATCTGAATAACATTGTTTTACACAATAGAAACCGAAATCCAAGAGTCAGTGGATGCCGATTCCCCTAAAAACAAATCTATAGCTCTACAAAAGGGGTATCAAACTCAAATACACAGTGAGCCAAAATTAAAAACTCCCAGGCCAAACTTAAAAACTGAAATAGCGCCGCTACTACAATTCCCTGCGTCAAGAAAACAGTTTGATGCGGGGCTTAATGTTAAGAGTGGCTGGAACTCCCTCTTCACTGAAATAGCACCACTACTATAGTTCCCTACATCTATAAAACAGTCCAATGTGTCCACACATAGGAGGCAGAGAGGGCGCGGGTCTATAGACACTACTACAATTCCTGGCATTACTTGCGTCTATAAAACAGTCCGATGCAGGGCCATGCATAGGCAGAGAAGCTGCTGATCTATAGACGCGAGTGATGCCGGGAATTGCAGTAGTGGCGCTATTTCAATGCAGCGGCAGACCAGCTGCAATTCATATTTAGGATTCCATTGGGGGGCGAAAAAAAAGGACGTTGCGGGTTTGACACTCCTGATCTACAAAATAACAAAGAGCGCATTTTGCAAATAAGGCAAATCACACCCTTTTTTACTTGATTGGATTTTAATGCTTAAGTTTTATTAAAGACAGAGATCAAATAAAAAATAAATAAAAGAATAAATCAGGACGCGCAGCAAAGCTAAAGTAGCTTCTCGTGCCAAGCAATGGCACTGGAGTATGTAAAAGATGAAAATGGTGCAGTTGCTCTGCTTTTAAAATGGTTTCACTTTGACATCAGTTTTCTTTGTTCTAGCTTTAGTAAACCAACCCCAAAGAATATTCTAAATTGCACACAACCATCCAGTTTTTCTATCCTGACAGCTGTAATCTGAAAAGGTAATTCCCAACAGTTTTTAATGAAAATCGATTTAAACCCCAGAACCAAATTTATAGTTTTCAAATTTAAATACACTTTAAGATATTCTTATAATAGAGGCCAAGTATGTTCACATACGTGGAGTCACAAACATACATTATGAATTTAAATATAAACCTACTATTTGGAGGTTCCACCATACAACAGGGTTGCCAACAAAACAGTCAAGAAATGTCAAAGTTTATAAACTAATCTATTTTCCTTTGCAGGCAAATGTTTACAGCAATGATGGTCAGGGCTTTGGCGGCACCACTTCTGTGGATTTTAGTCTGCTTACTGGATGGAAAGCTATTAGTGTGTGGATTCAGTGAGACAATGGATCCAGAGCAGTTTGGAGGCTTTGCCGATTTCTCACAGTATGACACAGCATTCCTACTGGCCAAAATACCTTGTAAATCATTTGAGCTGCTTCGAACATCCTCTACCAGAAAGGCAATATCCAGGTTCCTTAAATTCTTATCACAGGTACAATTTAATGCAAGAATTATGTAATCGTTGTGGGTTAAAATTGAGCTCCAGGCACTACATGTAACGTATCCTTTTCTATAAAAGCAGGATCCCTTAATGCATTCTTTCCTCTAAATGCTGAAAATCTTCTATTTTCCTGTCAGACATAGTACAATCAAGTTATACTTCTGGGTCTGCTTGTAATCTTAGCTCTGTGTCCAATACATGCATTTTAAAGGCAATCAGTTCACATATCTGAGTACATTTCTATAAGGTTTAGATAATTGTACATCATATCAATAACTCAAACACAGACAAGTGAGGACATTGAACTTTTGGAGCTGACTTGATGAGGGGAAAACTGGAACAGACTTACCAAACAGGAGTAGTTGATTGGATTTTACCCTTGTAAATCCAGCTTTTGGACATTAACCAGTATTTTTTGGAAAAAGCTTTTGTTTGATGTTGGTGCCTACTTCCTTCTGTGTCCCTCGACTCAGCTTCTCTATATATCCTCCTGCCCTACTATATGGGGGGAGACTTTTTATATTTGTAGATGATTAATTCCTCCAGAAGAAGTGGACCAGATCCACGAAATCCGTTGAGGATGTTTCATGCATATGTGATTTGCATGGCTTTTTTTGTACTGACTTGTTTTTAAAGTTATATTAAAGAAAAATTTTTGTTTAAAAAAATTATTGATATGATGTATAGTTATCTTAACCTAATGAAAATGTACTCAGATATGCAAACTGATTGTCTTTAAAGTCCCTCAAAAAAAAAGTTTCCCCCTTTCTCTCCAAAATTTATTTCCAGGATGTGGCAAAATTGATTTAAAATTTATTGTAGGATATCCTGTGCTTGTTTTTTACATCCAATACAAGCAGTGCCGCTGCCACATCCCACACTCTCACTCCCCCTTATTTAAAAATTAAGCTTTGGGATGTGTTTTTACCAGGAAAAGAGTGTGGTGGGGACCTGCTCGCGGCTCTGGGTGTATTAAACCTAAACTCTAACCTGAAGTACAACTTCCACTGTACTTCCAAGATTTAGAAGGATGAATTTCCTGAACGAAAATATTATCATAATTTAACTCACTCAAAAATGGTGAAAATGTTGTTGTACACAATTAAAGGTAAAAAATATGGTAGCAGTCACTGCTGAAATTGCCAGCTGCCAGGCTGTCATGCTGACACTCTTATTTGTAACACTTTGAACTACTAATCCCCAAAGGGGCACCTTGCACTATAAGCTGACTTTCCTCATATGCATACTCATTCCCGGTCAATGGCCCTGAAAATATTAACGCCAGAAAGTCATAAAAAATACCAAGCAATCAGAAAGAGGTCACCAAAGGTAGTTCCTTTTTTTTCAATACTGGCTTTCTTAAAAAAAGATGTACCTTCTTTGCAATTTAGAGTATTTCATTCTAATTGTGGTGACCTGGAGGAAGGCAGCAGTAAAATCTCTGACCCTGAGCCCCAGAAAAATGTCAGGTCTTGTTTCCAGTTTGCAGTCATTATTATCTGCCAAAGGTTCAAGCAAGGACAACCTTTAAACAAGGCAAAAGGTCATGGGAGCCCAATGCTCACTGATACATATGGAGGTGAAGTTTAGCCCATCTGGTTCTATCCCTCTATAGTACACATTTCCCATTTAAAATAGAGTTGTCCGTGAAAGAAAGGTGTCAGAACACAAAATGCATTGCAGCTTGCTGCATAAGAGGTTGCACAGCCACAGACTAATTATAGAGTGCTTTTAGAAGTAACTCTTGGAAGAAATGGTAGAAAAAGGCATGTAAACAGGGCAGGATGGTGAAAGCAGTGTGGCTTGAAAGATATGATGTTAACACCTTGGTGCTAACATGTCTTGAAGGTCAGAGCTGCATTAGTGGCACAGCTGCATTGTTTGCCTTCTCCATAAAACATATTTTTTATCAGTAAGGGCTCAGTAAATGGGTAATACCAATTCTAATATCTGTTGCAAATTTGAATCCTAATTCAGCTACCTTTTACCAAAGCTTAAGGGAATGCCCTGTTTTCCCCCATTCTGGTGCTATTAAACTGTTTCCATACAGGCTCACTTGTTGAGCATTTTCTCTTTGATGCTGGAGCAGGTAGTATTTGGTTTGGTTCAAGGCAATGGTACTGTTTTTTTCCCATAGAACTAGATGTTTAGCACCTTTATATATTATTGGTGGTAAGTAGAAAAAAACATTCTGCACTGTTGGCTTGAAGACTCTGCCACACAATTCGTCTTTTCTTCACCAAATGACAACATATATTTAGAATGGAATAGATCGAGGCCTCATCTCACAAGGACTGCCTTAATCAACACTTCCTTGATACTTGAGAGTATCATAGTAACACCTAAACCCTCCATTAAAATGCAGTTATACCATGTGTAGAGCCCTGCGTAATATGTTGGCACTATATAAATCCTGTTTAATAATAATATTAATATTAATAATAAATGTTTCCGTCATGCCTCCTGGTATTTAACCAGAATAATAGTGGGCAACCCTCGACTTTTTGTTGTCTATTGTATATTGGATGTTGGTTGACCTTATTGACCCTAATAAAAAGAAATAAAAAATAATAGTTTTGGTTAGGTTGGAGCAGGATTTGATCACCCAGTGGTAGAGCTGTAGCATTCATATTAATCTTAACCTGCCCTAAGATAGGCTAAGTTTATCTCTGCGGCCTCTATTGTAATGAGTCTCTTCAATCACTTCTGCATTATCCACCCTTAAAAAAGCAATCAGAATCAAAGTTGCTTTATACAAGACAACAGAAGCTCATTCTTTAAAATGTGATGAATTTGAAAATCTGTCATAGAACTAGTATAAGTATCTCTTGTAATGCCCTGCACACAGCAGAGTGGGAAAGTGAGAGTCGGCACAAAAAGGCTCAAATGATTGCACAGTGCTTTCTGTAAACATGCTTACAAGAGGGCACCTCATCATTTTACTGCTGCAACCTTTTTTTTCCAGTTATTGCAGTACATCCTGGCGCAGCCTAAAGTGCAGTGTGTTCAACAGAGAGATTTAGGTTATAACTGTATTCTCCAGTATTAATGCCGTAATCAAAGGTTCACAAATAAATATTTTTGTTGTAGATTTAGCTATTTGTCTGTACATACCTATAATTTGTTGGTTGGCAAAGGTAACTCTTGTGTACATTTTTTCCTTCCTAAGGGAATCGGCTATATCACAGTGTTGATGCTTATTGTACTAGCAGCTGTTGCTCGCTTTGTGGGACCAATGCTGAACCCAGCTGCATCACTGCAAGTTCGCTATTGGTCTAGGTATGCAGACATGGAGGAAAAATGCTTCGAGGTGATGTGTATAGAACACAACCATAAGGTTGCAGAGAGGAGCATAAAAACTTACTTTGAAAAAGGGCATAACAGAGAGGAGAGATATGAAACCTACAAAGAAACGGAAGATGTTCCAATAGAGACTTTAATTTATGTGGATAAATGGTACCACTGTCGCCCATCTGTTCTTGGTGCAGAACATCCTGATGATTATTACAGTTAAAACCTGAAGTTGTCATGCAACATAAAATAGGAACTGTGTTGCTATCAAGCACAAGTAACTGAAGGACTAATTTTTCATGAAAAAAAAAAACTGAACATACATAAGAATTTAAAAATTCAGTATTAATTAAAATTATAATGATAACTGAGCAGGTTTGGCATCACTGGAACTCTGACTCTCAAACATAAAGCCCCTGTCATACTACTAGTCTTCCTACTGGCAGCAACGTTCACCGTTAATTGTTTCTGTATGTTTCTGGGTGTCCTACTTTAGTTTTTTGAGGGTTTTGTTTTTGTAGAAAAGACAAAAAAGTAGGGTATGAATCAGGTAAAAAAAATAAAACTTTTTCATTTTTAATGTGTATTTAATTGTCATTAGATGCATTTAACATCAAAACACCAAAAATAAAGGAAAAAAACACACAATTGTATAATATATTTATAATTTCAAGCTGGTATTGGGTTCTTATTCCCTGATTTTCCACAGGATGGAATTAAGGGGTAATTTCTTAGAAAATGTTGAATGTACACAGTGGAGATCATACATAAAATAAAATAAGTACTACCCTGCTTTCAAAATATTATATGAATGTAATGTATTTTATGTAAGCTGACAGATATCTACATTTCTCAACTACACTTAGTACATTGGTAAAGCAAACGGTAACATGTGACCACGTTTAACTGTAGCCATGTTCACAAATGTACTTTAACATCTGCAAGGTAAAAAAATAGATCAGTTATTATCAGTATGTCAATATTTTATCTGTAGACTCATTAAAAACCAAAGTTTCCCAGACTTCCTTCCACAATTTTGATGACTTAAAGCTACATTTGAGGGCCACCTATCTCCTAAGTATGTTCACTATGCACTAATAAAGAGCAAATGCTTTGCCATATTATTAACTATGTGTTTTTTTTTCCATAATACTTTATAGTTTGTATTTTCATTAATAAAAGTTGGATTTATGTTTTTTTTTAAATCAATATACAAATATTTTTTTATATCCACAAAGTAAAGGAGAAAAACAAAAAAAAACAGAACATGGAGTTGTGATAAGTTCCATACAATAATGATGACATTATACATGTACAGATGATTGTAACAACAAAACCATTCTGTGCACCATATTTTCTTTCACTAAACAGAGACCATTTCCTATCTATTGATCCTATCCTTTGAGTGCATAAAACAAAGAAACTACCCTTAATACAATACAAAAAAATAAGTTGTGGGGGATAAACAACCCACATGGCAAGGCAAGGATCTTACACTAATCGTGGTGACTTCAGAGCAAAGCATTACCAACCAGATAAAGTTGTTAGGGGTATGGACAGATTTGCATACTGTAGCCATGGCTCCCATATTGACATAAACTTGTCATGAGAATCAGACAAAATACTTGTTAGTTTTTCATTCACTTATACGTTGTTCATTCAGGTTTTTACCTCGCAGAAAGGTAAAGACTGCTGTTTCCAAGAGTGTGCTATTACTTGTTTTGCTGCAAGCAAAAAAATGGGTAACTAACTGGAACTGTCTGTTGGTGATATTCGAAGGTTTAAAATGCAGCAAAGCAACCCAGGGATCCTTTGGGAGAAATAGTTGAAACATAATATTCAGAAACTTGAATACTCTGCTCCAAAACCTGTTTACAAACAGCAATCTCCACCATATATGTACTGCTGTGCCGTCTTCCATGCAGCCTCTAAAACACAAATCTAGGCCTTAGTTGGTACAATG
Organism: Pyxicephalus adspersus; assembly: GCF_032062135.1. Classification (NCBI taxonomy): domain Eukaryota; kingdom Metazoa; phylum Chordata; class Amphibia; order Anura; family Pyxicephalidae; genus Pyxicephalus; species Pyxicephalus adspersus. The sequence goes on along the minus strand of NC_092867.1, from coordinate 19,744,534 downwards.
GTTGAGGCAAGAGGGAACCATACACCAGCGCACCACATACCTTACACCACCATACCACGCCTTATAAGCTCATTCCAATACTGTCACATTCCTGGAACACCCAGTCATCCTTGATCAGGTGCAGGACCACTCCTAAGTGGACTTAGAGCCACCCAAATCTCTCTCCCATTGGGAAACATATTTATGTACATATGGGTCAGATATATTAACAAGCTCTAAATATAGGACTGAAATAAGTTTTTTAGTTAAAGGGGTTCTTAAGCAGATCTGTTCTAGCTGTTATAGTTGGGGCGGGCGAGTGTTATTTTTAAGTAATGATCCAATCCAATGTCTAAGCTGTAAATATCTAAAATACTCCCTACCGGGAGCATCCCTTGGAAACTCTAATTTCCTCCGATTGCACTATGTTCAAACTAATAAACAAAGCATGCACATTAGTATACTCATGGGCTATCCACCAGGCAAACGCTGTTGGGGATTCACAGCCAGATTGAAATGTCAGATTGTTTTGTATTGGCCGCCAATGCGGTGACATTAATCCACAAGAATATTTTATACTAACACAAACCCCCAAAACATGCCTCAGATGGATATCCAAGGTAAGGCTGTCACTGCCACAGGATTACATAAATAAGTTTCAATTTGAACCCAAAGCTGTGCTCCCTCCCCAGCACACAACGCTGGGATAAAAGCTACACGAGCTGCCTGATAGTATTTTATTAAATTCGGGACCCCTAGGCTGCCCTGTCTCCTAACCAGAAATAATGTTTTTTGGGCAATCCTTGTTTTTTTATCATGCCAAATAAATGCTAGAACAGCCTTTTGCAATCCTTTTAAAATATTTAAGGGGAACTTAAACTTGGAGCGTTCTAAATAAATACGACAGTTTTAGTAATAATGACATCTTAACCGACTGTATTATACCTATTCAGGACAAAGGCAGGTTCCTCCACTTGGGCAATAATGTTCTGAGATGATCAAAAAGGGGTTGAAAATTTGCCCCGTAAAGTTCCATGTAGGAACCAGTTAGTTTGAATCCCAGGTATTCCATATGATATTTTGCCCATTTAAATTGAAATGTCTGCTGTAGCACATTCACAGTATGTTGGGGAAAAGTAATATTCAATGCCACTGATTTTTCTTCATTGATTATCAGACCCGACACTTTTGCAAACTTACTCAGTATAGCCCCTAGGTTGGGAAGTGATATCAAAGGTTGAGTAATAGTGAGCAAAATATCATCTGCGAATATACTCAATTTATATTCATGATTCCCTAGCGTTATGCCATGAAAATCCAGATTGGATCTGATCAATTGGGCCAGAGGTTCCAAAGCTAATAAAAACAGTAACGGTGAAAGCGGACACCTTGCCTGGTCCCCCTACAGATTGGAAACCTAGATGAATAAAATGACATGTAGCGTATTCTGGCAGTTGAGGTGGAGTACAGAGCAGACATCCATGACATAAATGAATTCTGAAATCCCCACCTGAAGAGTACATAAAACAAATAACTCCAAGAAATGGAAACAAATGCCTTATGGACGTCTGAGCCTAACAACATACAAGGTATGCACTGAGAACTTGCAAATTGAAGCAAACTGATAACCTTTCTACTAATATCAGGAGCTTGCCTACCAGGAACAAACCCAACCTGATCATTATGGATCAGTGTTGGGAGAAATTTATTCAATCTAGATACCTTAAAGTAGGATTTATAAGTACATTTTGGCATTCTTTACAGTTACCAGAACTTTGTACAATTATCAATTACAAACACCTTTATATCAGCAGAGGTTGGATGTTATAAGGTCTGCCACAATTTAAAAGAAAAGTCTGGTAAAATGTATGAACTATTAAAGCAAAACACCCCTACATAACGGATACTTTTAGCAGCATATGCTTTCTCAGTTTATAGAAATCAGCTTCAATAAATCTAGACACCCTGATGGTAAAAGATCATCTTAGATCATGATTTAATAAAAACTCACCTGTACTCTTAACAGCAAATTTGAGAAAATTGGTAGAATTAAATTGGTAGAATGTGGAATCTATTGTGTATCTTGCAGCCTATTTTGTTAAGACTTATACAAGGGATTATCTCCCTTTTACCTTTCTCTCCACCTCTTTACTTATTACAGGTATACTTTGATACCTCTCTGTGGTCAAATCCAATCTGGCCTGGTTAAAATATAATCTTTATTTCACTGCAATGTATTATAATTAAACTGTATTTATATCGCGCCAACATATTACTCAGCATTGTACATTAAATAGGGAGTAGCAAATAACAGACAGACAGTGACACCAGGAGGAGAGGACCCTGCCCAGAAGAGCTTACAATCTAAGAGGTGGGGGATGTAATTAACTCGAGGATTTCTTCTCTTAACTAATAGTATGTTTGCAGAAATGTAGTTACCTTCAGAATGGTTTCCATAAAACATAAGAGATTCTCATGAATACTATCCTTGTGTATATATCGTGAGGGTGAGAATGTAGCCTTATCCACTTGCACCTATAGGGGTTCTGGTATAATATTGTATAGCCTGGTGATTAGACCATTAGATTTGGATTCTTTTACTTTATTTTTGTTACTGTTGCTACCCCACCTCTGAATACAAATTCCTGTTTTTTTCCATTTCCTAGTCATGGTTAATACAATATACCAAATGTGGCACTAGTGTTGATGGGTTAAGTTTTTTCATAAAATCTAAGCAAGTTATATTTGAAGAAATGATGAGAAGAAGGATGATGGCAACATGTTGAGACAAATTGTTTTGCAGGTTTGATTACCTAGCATGTTCTCCAAGGAAATCTTTTAATGATAATACTTGTTTCAGGTAAGTTCTTCAACAGCTGTATTCGTCTCAAATTAGGACATTTTATTTGAAATAGTATCTGTATGCATGGAGATTCTATTTTTTTATCAACATAAAAGTCACACATTAATGCCACCTCTTCTCAATTAAAGGCTACTAATGTTGTGACTACTAACACACCATTTTCTGCATGTCCCTATTACACACTGTGTATACTCTAACTTTGTGTAATGCTGGCTGAAGATAAACATAGAACAATTTTTGCTTAGTAATGTTTACCTGACTGACATTCAGTTCAGTTTTTCCCTAAAGCAGATATAAACCAACATTACTCAGCTGTCCCTGTTCCCTTGCAGGACACTGCCATCTTCTCCTTTCTTCTCTTCCTGTATAGGAAGCTGGGATTTCCAGGTATCCTGGCAAACGAAGCTGACGCTGTGCACAGCAGCTCAGCTTTTGGTAAGATACCCAAAATGATTAGGAAGTAGAATGGGTTATTGCAGAAAAGACATTGCCCCTGATTCATCAAGCAGAATCGGATGATCGCTCCTGGCAGTGAGGAGGCGCGTGTACGAGCACACTCGAGTCCGGACCGCGGTAAACCGAGCGCGGATTTTATTGATGAATCACGGGCATTGTCTGTCCCTTTCTGCAAAAATGACCAGTCTGAAAAAAACAGAACTTTTGTTCTGCTTCAATGTCAAATTCCTTGCTAACCTGATGCTACAGTTACTCGCCCCCCCCCAAGTACAGCTACTAGAGGAGTTTAAGTTGTTGATTTAAATCAGTAAATTGCATTTTAATTCATTTTGATATTCTAACAAAAAGAAAAAAAAGATTTACCAATCTCTTAACTAAGCACTTTAGTTTTTTATTTTTCCTCTCAACACCACAATTTTCTTTTCACTGAAGCAAATCATTTATAGCCTTTAAAAGACTGCTGTGGGCAATTCTTAAAATCTGATGTACGATATCTTTATAACCTAATTTTCTTTTAAAATAATAGTCTTACAAAACACTTCGGTTTACTATACCTTTTTAAAAAAAAGTTTTTCATTGTTTTTTGTTTTCTGGTTTTGTATTGTGAAGTGCCCTGTTGATGTTCTAATCTCCTTTTAAAAGTCATGCCAGCAATATATTCATTAAAACAAACAAACTACATTTGACTAACTCATTTACCTGCAGAAGCATGACAAAACCACTGTAGATCGCATCACATGCACACAGAAACTCACTTTGTGGAAAAGACAGGAACAGTGACAAAGAGAATCCAGCTTTAACATAGAAAAAAAGCGAAACAATTCCACTAGTAACAAAAAAGGACTTCACTTTACTTTTGGGATTAACCTTTGTGGCAAGTACATTTTTACAGAAAGTTTTGCGACTGTGTAACATTAAGAACCATGGATCGCTTTAAGATGATTTTTCAGTACTTCCAGTCCAACTCGGAATCAGTGATGAATGGAATTTGTGGGATTCTAGCACTGGCAAGTGTGAAAATCTACAATGCACTAGATTTTAACTGCCCATGTCTTCCCAGATACAATATGATGTATGGCATGGGGATTATGTTTGTACCTCCAATTGCTCTTTTCCTCTGCGGGCTCATTGTGAACAGGCAATCAGTAATAATGATTGAAGAATGGCGCAGACCTACTGGAAACCGAAAAAAAGACTTTGCGATTGTCAAGTAGGTGCCACAAATAATAAATGTAAATGTATCCAACAGTTTAATGCCAAATTTGTTTACAGCAAGCCTTGGACTGTATATGGTGTTTGGACATGCGTGCATTTCCTTTCCTTTGATGGGTTAGAGTATAGACATAGCTGTATCATATTAGTGAGTAAAGCAGTCAGGCTATAAACTAAGGTGTATACAGTCCTTAACTTGTAAAAACAGCAACAACAATAATACCTCCATATTAATTATCTGTATTGCTAAAACTAAAAATCAAGTTTTATCCTATTTAGTGTACAGCACTGCATATTATGTTGGCACTACATAAATCCTGTTTATTAATATTATTATTATTAATAATAATAATAATAATAATAATAATCAGCAGTGAGAAAGGCTGATACATACATGTATATTCCTCTGTACCAGCTGCCATTTCTTGTTTTAGGCTGCAATAGTTCAGGGGTCCTACAACAGCTTGTACTGAGCTGCTACATTGAGCCAAACCATCTGAGAACTGCCTTGAGTATACATTTCCCGGAAAACATGTCCTGAATGTTACTTTAACTTAACTGACAACTGTAGAACTACATGTTGATTTATACAGTTGGACATCTACAGCTCTTATTTGCTATATATACATTGGACATTCTCAGCACTGGAGGGTGAGGAGATTAGATCACATAAAGGGATGCATTTATTTATTGCTGAATGTACAAAGAGCAATGAAATACACATTCAAATAAAAAAGTATGTAGGTCTGCACAGTAGCCAGAAAGATGTTCCTGGCACCAGTTTGGGAAACCACTTAAACCTTTTAACCCATCTAGGTAATTGGAATCATCAATTTGTCACAACAGATTACACCAGGTTACACGATCTGATATCATGACATCTTCAATTAGTTTGGTTCTTACCAGTAAAATGTTAGTAGTAACTGTTCCAAACACACCCCAATATGTTGTAGATTCACCTTGACTCAGACTCCTGTCACCTGTAGCATTAATGGAGAAGAAATAATACAAATTACCAAACTGGCATATATATTTAAAGGTTACCTATCTGCTAACTAACTAGGGCTCATTTTCCTAAAAGCATCTTACATCTTGGATTAGCATTACATATAAGTTAATTGGTAATTCACAAGTCAAAACAGCTAAAGATGGTAATTATTAGATATTGATTTGTCTTTAATCACTTATGTGTACCTTACAAACAAGTGCAATAGCAACAGTTAAGCCTACATATGGGCCTACTGATTTTTCAATACCGTTGACAATACTTAAGATACAGAAGTACAACATATATCTTTTTTGAGATAAACAAAGCTTTCTTTTGGCAATATTAGTTTACATCCATTTTAATTTCTCTGCAATCTACATACATAGAGATGCAAGTATTTTTTTTCTAGTGTAACTAGTGATAGCTTCATTTTATTAAATGTTAAAATAGCATTCTAAATAGGTTATAGGTGATAAGAATGATACAATTACATTTTTGGTAAAAAAAAAAAAAGGCAAGTTATTAGAAACTGCTACAAATTAGCACCATTTATAGCCATGAGTGTTCTAAAGGGCTACAGGGCCTAGTTCTGTACTAGACAAGTAGTTCAGGTGATACAGTTTGGGAGGCTAAATCTAGACTTCATTATACACATAAACAGAGGGAAATAATGCAAACCTCCCCTGGGTTTTTATTGCTGTCTGTGACCTCCAGTGAGAAAATCCCCTCACAACCTGACATCATGTTTTTCCAAAGGACATCAAGTATATCAATACTTTTTTATTATTATTATTATTTTGATTAAACAGGATTATTATAGCGCAACATATTACGCAGCACTGTACATTAAATAGGGGTTGCAAATGACAGATACAGACAGTGACCCAGGATAAGTTAGTTAGGCTAAGGACAGGAATTTAAAGAAGGGACAAGAGCAAGCATATAGATTAGGTAAAGCTTGATTTTTCAGGGTTAACTAGTGGTTGAAGTATATCTTATGTCAAGTTTTTTTTATTTTCAATGGAGTAGGAAATGGTTAAAATCTCATCAGGCTTTTTTGTCAACTTGGTCACCATAGTTATTTACCTTTACTTCTTGTCCTGTGAGAAGTGATGTTCAAAATGAGGTTAGTCCCCTCCCAGACAGTTGTCACATGAAAATGAAGTGTTGGGAGATTTCTACTATTTCTGTTCTGGTGACAGCTAAAAATGTGGGCTTTTCCCCCATCTTCAGTGCTGGTGACATGACTCATATAAAGCATGAATCTCCTAACCAGGGCACAGTAAGCATTCAAACCTGTCAAAAGTTCTAACCCCTCTCTACTCTATTCAAAACAGTAAAGTACTACTCTCTGTCACCAGCTGTCAAATGTGCAGATGTGGGTTCTTGAAGAACTAGCCTTGCAGAGCGAGTGTTTAAGAGCTGCGTGGGATCTCTCAATCCTAGGGGTGAACCTGCCCTTAAGATTATTTCGCATGGGTGGTTAGGTTACAGCACAATTATTCCTTACACCAGTGAACCATGCCTGCTTTTAGGGTGCTACATACTGCACCTCACCTGTGCCAGAGAATGAAGTAGTTGAGCGGTTCAATACGGCCCAGTACAAGTTGTTAAAATGTTGAGCATTTGGCACAGTTGAGTTGCTGGCAAGGTGCCGACAGCCAAGAGTCACACAGGAACTACTGTCCCCACTGCCCTTTTGTTCTAACCTTTTACCAAGTCTGTTGTGAACTTTGACGATAAATTTCTCCACAATGACTTTTCATTAGAGAGGTGAATGGGAGCATTTTTGAAAGTGCATTTTTGTGTTGTTCAGAAAATGTAAATTAGGGGTTTATTTATAACTCAGTGATGATGAACATACAAAAGAAAATTGTGACTTTTAATGTAACAACAATTGGTATCATGAGTATATATTTAAAATATATCCATATCTGCTTGATATATTTTGAATATATACTCATGATACCAATTTTTGTTACGGCCTTAAAAGTCCCAATTTTCTTTTGTATGTTCATCTGAATTGGATCAAGGGATGTGGCAGTTGTTAATGTAGTACCCAGGAGGAAGGCCACATTTTCTATGTTATAAATCAGTGAATCTGACATAGTGAAACATTTCCTGGGTGACAATCAATTACTGTTATGGAAACACATGGACCTAGAAGATACTCCACCAGTTAATGTTTCAGTGAATATTGGATCCACTGCTTTTTTATGAATAGACTCTGTAGAGTTTTATTTATACATTTTTTCACACAACTTTCCCCAAGATGCCCACATTTTTCAGTTTGGATTTAGGGGGATACATAGGAAGGTGAAAAGTGTGCTGCTGCATGAGGGCCATGGATCCTCCTAAACCAACATTAGACCCACAGGGGTCCCAAGTCAGTTCTACACAGGGCCCCACTGTTGGCTATGAAAAAGTTGTGTGAATGTTGTTTAAAACACTAATGCACATAGGCTTGAAACAAATTTATCTTAAGCTTACATCCAACAACAGCCAGTTTTCTTCAATTATTTCACATATTAGTAACACAATCTTTGTCCTGTCACAGTGATATTTTTAAAAAATATCTTTCTATTGAAGATGGTCAGGGAAAGAACATAGGTGGTTTCATTAACTGATTTGAAGAGACATTTTTTTAATTTTTTTTATATTTCTGGCAGGTATATGTGCACCTCCGTTTTCATAAGAGCTATGGTGGCTCCTGTGGTATGGATTTTGACTACACTGTTGGATGGAAATTGTTTTGTATGTGCATTTAGTGGCTCAGTAGACCCTGACAAATTTCCAGGCTTTGCTAACAACACTTCACCAGAAATGCGGCACTTGCTATACAAGGTTCCCTGTAAAGATGATGTCCTAATCAGGAATAACACTTCAAGAAAGGCAGTGTCAAGATATTTGAAATGCTGGTCACAGGTGAGATTTACAGTGTCTCTGTTCTGTTATTACTTATTCTGCATTGTAAAGTATGACAAAATGTTAATTAGAATCTTTGTGAAAATCTTAAAGTGAAAGTAAAACAAATGTTGGTAAACATATTACACATCTAAAATTCTTATATTAAAATTGTTTGCTTTGCATGATGGGAGTTGTTGGGGTTGCACTAAATGACTAAATACTGTTCAGTGACAATGCAAACCAGTAACAGGCATTTTTGTAAGAAAGTTTGTTTGTAAGTTATTCTTTGGCAAGTATATAAACAGGAGTTATGTTGCAAAGAAGCTTTTGATATGTCACAGTTGAGATTACAAATGGCAAAAGCCCTCATGTAGGGCATCACATGCTTCAAAACTGATTGATGCTGAGCTCTTGATGCTGAATTCTTTTGAATCTTTTCTGCTAATTTAATACAGTACATCGTATCAGAAATAAATTGCAAAATTTCCTGGAGATGCAACATCCCTCCTAATCATAGAGAAATCACTCATGATCTCAATCTCCACTGAACTTATGAGCATATACAGGCAACCAAAGATAATAGGCCTGATTTATTAAAGCTCTCCAAGTCTCGACAGGATACACTTTCATTGGTGAAGCTAGGTGATCCAGCAAACCTGGAACGGATTTCTTAAAAGTCATTTGCTTTTTGTTAGCAAATGTTTTCAGTCCTGGACCAGATTCTTACAAGTTTTCTAGATCACCCAGATTCAATGAAGAAAGTGTATCATCTTCAGTCTTAGAGAGCTTTGTGGTTAAATCATCTTTTATGTACAATTTTTATTTGAACCTTCACTACTTTGTTTCTTTTACCTTTTTATATCTAATATATGTTGGCTGGCACACAATTTCTCCTTTTTTTTTTTTTCTCCCAACCCCCCCCCCCCCCCCCCCCACCACCTTTCCCGTTCATTGTTGTCTTGTTGTCTAACTTTTTTTAAATATATATATATATTCTTTTTCTATATTTATTATTCTTATATATTATATTCTTATTTATAAATACTTATTTGTTGTTATTCTGTAGAATAAAGTGTTCAGATGTATGTTAGCACCAAAATCTGTTTCTTCACATTTGGTCCTTTAATAAAGAAATATTGAAACCTGCATTGCAAAAATTACAAAAACAATATAATGCAGTAAAGAACTTACAAAATATTTACAAGCTAGTCTTTAAAATTTTATAAGAAAATAAAAGAAAGCTAAATGGCTGTAGGAAAAGACAATTTCTAAGACATATTTGGCCTTATTCTTGAATTTAATGAGCATCATGAAAGCAAAAGGGCCTTATAATAGGTAACAGTCTTTCTCTTAAGTTTTAAAGTTAAATATTCAGTATGCATAACATATTTTAGACATGTTTCACCTAAGCAATCTAAATGGATACATTTTCGAATATTCTGAATGACAATTTTATAATTAGGGTGTTTTCTAAAGAGGCTTTAAGGTTAGCTGTCTTTAATGTTTTTTCAATGTCGTATTGTTCCAGGCTTTAGGATGGGGCATTCTGTTGGTCCTCATTGTTCTAGCATTTCTGGCTCGTTCCCTCAAGCCTTGCTTTGACCAAACTGCATTTCTGCAAACACGCTATTGGAGTAACTACGTTGATATTGAGCAAAAAATCTTTGATGAAACATGCTGCGAACATGCGCGGGACTTTGCCCACAAATGCATCCTCCACTTCTTTCAAAGCATGCACAATGAGATGAAAGTAGCCAATTTTACCAAGAAGTCAGAAGATGAAGAAGACCACATCCATGGAATTACGGACAAAGAACAGGTTAACAACCTGTTAAAATCTTGGTACCAGAGTAAACCTCCACTTTCTATTAACTACCCAACACAGCGACAGCACATCAAGGGAAAAGGAAATGGCTGCTGCTTGGATGATCATAAACAAACAGATGTGTAAATTTAAATATTAATTGAATATATATTTCAACATTATATTATTATCAAACATAATATAATAAAGTAGCGAGGTATGCATTGTGGAGTAGCTAATATCAAGTTTGCCTCCTAACTGCTAAACTTGGCTATTTCTATTTAACTGAACATAACTACAGATTTTGTTCAACTAATTTTTGTTCACTGAATATGTACAACTTACTTGTAAAAATTAAATAAAGGAAGATAGGATAAAAAAATTAAATCAGAGCTGACAGAGCCTGCTTTACAAATATTTGAATTCAGTAGTGATTTGCACAGTCACCACTGAATCTCAGGTTGATTGTTCAGGCTAAAATGTTTCATTATTATACTTTTGCATCAGACATTTCTTTCTATGCATAATGCATACTATGTGGGACAGAGTGTACAGCACGGTTTAAATAAAATATATCAGACTGTTTTTAATTTCCCCACACCATCATAAGACAAATACCACTATTATACATGTGTAAACACAATATATATATTTCAATAAAAAAACAATACACAAACGTTTCTCTTTCCAAAATTCCTCCACAAGCAGAATATGCTGTTTTACTGGTTCAGACTGGTGACAGTCACCTTTCTCACAAACAGAATGCAAGGTAATTGCCATCTGTCATTTTGATTAAGAACTGGCATATTTTAAAAAAAACACAGGTAACACAATATTGTAATGTATCAGATTACTGTCTTACCCAACAAGAAATTTTCTGTTGACAACCTGCATTATAGTGAACCCATCAGTCATTTTAAATGTTTTAAAACAAATGTTTTACCCTACAGCAGAAACACAAATAACTTAAAATTTTACCTTTACTGGCCATACAAGCCCATTTTTGGGTTATTCTTGTCTGATACCTGGGCTAAGCCTGAGTAATCATCAATAACTTTACATAGCTATGATTTTATTACTGATATGCATTCATCACGGACACTGATATGTATTATTTAGGTGCAGATTTATTATATCAAAAAACTAATATTAACTTAATTGCTAAACCATAACCCTTTATTTATTTAATAAATATATTGTAAAATTGAATTTGGTATTGGCCGATACAAAAACCCATAAAGCAGCACACTGGGAGAGGAAGGAAGACTGAAAGCTAATCAGATTTGCTGCGTGTAAATGTGATGACAAGTACCATGCTGATAGATAAAGCAGAGTGAGGAGGGAGATGATCTGGGTGGAGAAAGGACACCACTGCAGTCCTAAATTGTAAGTGGTGTCATTAACTGACAATCTTAGCAAGATGTGTAAATCTTGGAAATAGATAGACAAATAAAAACATTTTGCAGGTAAAATACAGTACTTCAAATATATGTATTTTATTTATATATTTATCTTTCCTGGAGTTTAGCTTTAAAAGTTTATTTATGAAAAAATAGCCTACTTAAGTAAGTGTGCATCCAGTATTGAGTTAAAGGAAAAGTTATGAATGCCACCCTTTGCGTTTTTAAGGTTTTATTATATTTTAATGGATGATTTTATTGTTTTGTATGAGGCATTCCCCAGCAAACTGGTATATTGTATTGATAAGTTTACCTCTTTTCTCCCACAGTTGGAGTGGGAGTCCTCTCCTAATATGAAAGGTTTCCATTATCCTTCACTTTGTCCTATACACAAGAAGCATTAAAAGTTGCAGTAGGAATCCTGAGCCCACCTCAGTTCCTTTAAGCATAATCAAGTCCTCTCCCACTGATCTGTGACATTCATAACCTCCTTTAGTTACTTGTTTGCCTTTTTTTCTTTTATTTACTCAGTCTCAGTTCTAGTGTTATGTTTGGGAGTTACGTGGATCGCTCCTTTAGCCTGAAATATGTATACTAAATATTAGGAATCCTCATTCCTTTGTTGTACAGTAATCTGCTCTGTGGTACTACCTAATATGCCTGTGATTGTGGGTTCAATGATATGCAGTGATGATTCAGGTTGGGTATGTTTAGCTTTGCCTAAACTGGTTCATAATTTGAAGACAGTCTTATTTTAATGATTAATACCATCTTACAATTTAATTATCAACATTTCTAATTTCCTAATTTGCCAATGCTTGGGCCTGCCTTACCTACCACTTAACTATAAATGACTTGAGCCAGTAAATGCAGGACAGTAAAAATGTTGATTATTAATGACATTTTGTACAATCTGCAATTTGCAAATATGTAAAATAAAATGCCCAAATCTTTACCAAATTCTAAACTTTTTGGAAAAACTAAAATTTTAAAACTTATTTTTTTATAACTTTTAATGTTGGTGGACAGCCTTAAACCTTACACTAAACAGGAAAAATAACCGGACTAGATAGGGCAATACTGACAAACCATTACCTTTCTGTACATCTGATTTAAAACTTTCTCACTGATCCGACACATTGCAGTTTTGAGGTTGTAACGGAAGATTTTCAGCTACAGTGGTGGTGACTGGAAGAGAACTGTTCTGTCACCACCTACAGATCTTTCTGTTTATCCACCTCACAATTCCCTCTTCTACCTTTAGTACCTTCCAAAATATACAGTAGACATGGTATTATGATGTCATAGATAACCATTCATGATTCATTTGTGAATTAAAGACATAATAATTAATAGACTGTGCCTGGGGAGGTGAACATTGGATAAAATAGACCCTGTAAAGAAATCAGCTTTATACATACCATCACTCTGTTTGCTAAAGCTTCAACGCCTGACATCAATCTATTTTGACTCCTGGGGTCCACCTTTGGTCACTGGCTTTCCTTCTATTGACCCCTGATTCCCCTGAGCCAGAGGGGGATAAGGTATTACACACTTTAAAGTGTAAAATCAGGGTCCAAGATGCTCTGCTACAAAGCAAATGTTCAGCAAAAGGCTTATGGATTTTTAAGAAGTTATTGATTTTTTAATATTGTAGACTCCTCCACTCCTCTTTCTATGTACAGATTTTTCTGTGCTGTCTAATTATTTTTAGTAGTAATAATTTTTAGTTTTAAACAACCCTTTGGACACTGTGGCGCCATCAGGATTACTGTAGGAAAGACAGAAAAATAAACAAGTTACACAACTGATATACAGGACATACCAGTTTTAAAGAGCTAAAAAATATCAGGTCATGCACACAGTATAAAAACAATCTTTGTAACAGTACAAAATCAACAAGTATGGATTGACCATTTTATAGGGATAAAGACATAATTATCTGCAATAAGTACAGGTGAAAGCAACCACGGCTATAAAACACGAGACTTTACTTAGTTCAGGCATATACTTTATGCACATATGTTTTGCGCCACAACTTTAGAGTAAGTTAGAAACTGGTAATAGACAGGCAAATCCTGAAACAAACAATGGGTTAGGAGACAGAAACCCATCCATAAAAGGGTTAAAATGACCACACTCAAGCTTATGGTTTGGACAGAGGTGAAGAAGATCTCATTGTCAGCTAATAGACTGGGGCGTATGAAGGGGTTCCTTACACAGGGAACTTAAAAAAGATGGCCCCTTCGCACTCGTGCAAGTGATGTGTTCTGGAATTTTTTTGACACACAATACGAACCCAAAACACCTTAAGTACAGGCTAAGACAATTAAATCTGAAGAACAAATGAGGCAATATTTCCACCAGTGGATTTTTTGGTTGCCTATGAAATGCATTTATGTTTTTGTGCAGAATTGTGCTTTATGCAAAAATCCAGACATTTGAGCAACTTCAGTGCCATGGTAAACATTATGCAAATAACCGATTTTCCTTGTCTCTTTAACTTTATCTAGGTTTCCCATCAACAACATTTGCATGGCCTATTTGCATTCTCTGCACAGTATGTCATGTTTAAAGCATCAGCATAAATGCAAAATGTGACCATTACTATCCAGTTCATGTGCTGATTGGGATACTCATACATATTTCCTTTTCATGAACTGAATTAAATGCAATCAATGTAACATTATAAACCAAAAACAAATAAATAATACACTTCTTTTTATCAACCTGGCCCTGCGTACATCTATGTGGCTGTGATGCTGTAACCCACAGATGTGGACAGCTCCAAAAAAAATCCTAAATTGCAGTTTATATTTTACCTGGAAATAGATCATTAATTTATTATGCCATGGAAATTTCTTCTTCCATAGTTACATCGTAGGCTAGGTTGAAAAAAAGACAGGTCCATCAAGTTCAACCACTAGGGAAAAAAACATATCCCAGATATAAAACCCCATAAGACATAGTTGGTCCAGGGGAAGGCAAAAATCCCTAGTACAATTTGCTTCAACAGGGGAAAAAAATTCCTTCCTGATGCCATGAGGCAGTCGGATGTTCCCTGGATCAACAGCCTCTGGTATTTTTACTCTAAAGCCTTAATATATTATTCTTTGCTTCTACTACTTCAACTACTTCCTGAGGGAGCTGATTCCACATTTTCACAGACCTTACAGTGAAGAATCCCTTCCTTATCCGAAGCTTAAACTTCTTTTCCCCCAGGCGCAAACGGTGCCCTCTTGTTCTTTGTAATGATCTCAAAGTGAATAATGGGGAAGAGAGTTCTCTATATGGACCATTTATATATTTATACAGGGTAATCATATACCCCCTTAAACGTCTCCTCTCAAGGGAGAAAAGATTCAGTTCAGCTAATCTCTCCTCATAGCTGAGCTCCTCCATTCCTTTTAATAATTTAGTTGCCCTTCTCTGCACTCTCTCCAATTCCACAATGTACTTTTTTGTGAACTGGTGCCCAAAACTGGACTGCATATTCCACATGTGGTCTGACCAATGCTTTGTACAGGGGAAGGATTATGTCCCCATCTCTGCAGTCTATTCCTATTTTAATACTTTAATACTACTTTAAAGAAAGTAGTTTGCTAGCTTTAGATATTGCAGCTTAGTACTGCATGCTGTTATTAGGTCTATGATCTACCAGAACCCCCAGATCCTTTTCCATTTTCCACCCCCCCCCCCCCCACTTCTGACTTTGGGTACAGTGTCAAATGCTTTAGCAAAGTCCAAGTACACTATATCAACTGCTACTCCACTGTCTACCTGTTTGCCTACTTCCTCATAAAAAGAGAGTCAATTTGTTTAACAACTTCTGTCTTTCTCGAAGCCATGCTGACTATCACTTATAATAATATTTTCTAGCGGAAACTCCTCTATGTGGTCCTTTATCAAACTCCCTAGGACCTTTCCAAATATGGACGTTAAACTAGCCGGTCTGTAGTTACCTGGTAATGACTTTGCTCTCTTTTTGAAGATAGGAAGATAGGATAACCATATATCCTATATAACAGGGCATCCCTAAAATGTTATATTATATTATCAATCAACAATCAACAAGTATAGCACATCATAATAATTAGAAAGATCTCAGGTTAACTGAAAAATTTCACAATTAGTAAGTGAATAATCATGTATAATGACTGCTGTCCCATAGCATCTTGACTCCAGTTTATAGATATACTGCTAAAATAATTTTCTTTTTTTGCCCTGGAAAGTATTTGTCAAAAAAGGTATGGTCCTCAAAGAGAACAATTAGAAGCTGATTGGCAGCAAACATTGATTTAGAGGGAAGGAGTAAAGGTGCGTACACACTTCCAATTTTTATCGTTCAAAATGAACGACGAACGAACGACAAACGATCGATTGGGCAAAAATCGTTCGTAAAAAAAGTAACCAACGACGCCGACGAACGAGGAAAGTCGCTGGAAACGAACGACCGGACCGGCGGATCGGATTGGACGACGATCGTTGACCATCGTTCGTGTGTACGATCGTTCATTGATCGTCCATGGTCTGAGCATGCGTAATGAACGAACGTTCGTTCACTTTCTGTCGTGCACATAGTTCCTCTATCGCTCAAACGATCGTATCTCTTGTGTGTACAATATCTACGAACGATCGTGTCGTTATCTCTATGTGCTGGATCGGTGCTATACGATCGTTCGTAGATATCGTGCAGGATCGTTCGTCGTTCGTTTTCCAACGATAATAATTGGAAGTGTGTACGTAGCTTAAGAAAACAAACCATTAGGCAGGAGGTAAGGTTACTAAAAATGAGAAGCTGAAGAGTTCTCCATATGTCCAACCTGTAAGGGTCTTATATATCAGGCAACCAGCTTATCCAGTAACATTGGATGATAAAATATTGAACCCAGTCATCCAAGAATGTTGAATACTGTTGTTTGGGTAGTTTTCATATTGACAGTTTTTAATGCTTCTGGCAGGCCATGAATTCTAATGTTATTCCTGGTACTTCTGGTTTTCATAGCCATCCCAAGCTAATGATATGACAGTGAACTGTCATCTATGCATGCTTCAAATTGTGCACTGGATTTTTCCATCCTGGTTTGTCAGCTTCAAGGGTTTTAACCTTACAGGATATGTTAGATATATCCTGTTTTACTTTATTAATGCCCTCCGGCTTCAATCATACTTATCACATACTATATATCTACCTTGGTGGGCAAGCCATGTACTATAGCTCAACATCCAAGTTGGGATGGGGGTATGACACTGTCTGTGATGGGGAGTCAATCTGCCCAGATGTGGAAGCAGGTAAAATAGGATCTAGACGTCACTGAGGCATCAGGGAGACTGGGGCTGCAGCTGGAATCTGTAAAAGCTTTGGCTGGAACAGACAACGATGGAGCCTTAATAGCATCATGAGGCCAATATCTCTGGGTAACAGGTCCTGTGTACACTACCATCATCCGTATGTTCTACCTTGGAAGGTGAAGTGGGTGTTGCTACATCGGCAAGCGCTGTAAAACCTGCAAGCTTTGAGGGAGAAGGAAATGAATGCTGCTGTGGTGGGTCAATGGAATGCTAAGCTTCTAAGCCTGATATGGGAGGCCGAGTTGCCAGAGAGGCCTGTTCCTGTGACTTAGGGGTAAAGAATCCCACAAAGCTGGGATTCTTATTAGGGCTTCCCCCAGCTGTTTGTAACCCTGTAAGAGAGAGCCAAGGATAACGCTGTAGAGCAAGAAGACTGCAGGAGTTATGCCAAAAACACTTCCCCCAGGCCTAATATTTCTATTTGTATTATAAACAAGCTGAGATAGAGTGAATGATAAAGATTAGTGATGATAAAAGTTACTTAGCTTCCAATGGCATAGTTGTTAGATTGTATAACAATATAAACTGTGTCAATATTTACAAATGACCCTCTGATTCAAATAGACTGTTTGGAGTACTTATTCATTTATGTAAATTACAGTACCAATAATCATTTATACCTTTACCTGTTTTTCCTTAAGCATAATAAATAAAGCATAATTGCAGAAAGATCTGGAGAGGTGAGTATTTAGGAAGAAAGTCCCTTTTAAGCATTATTTATATTGCTAACCAGACAAAGATTCTGAAGATTTGAATGGATAATCATCATCTATAGTCATTATCAAGGCTGTAATTAGTTAATATCTTAAACCAATACATTGTAAAAGCTAATGCTAGAATGTACTGTTGGAGACATTATGAACTGTTGTATATGCAGGTTATGCTTTTAACCACAAAACATAAAAAAAATAATGATGGTGACACTTGAGTTTTTAAAGAGCTTTCTGACTTTCAATATTATCTCCACCCCTATAAAGTTATTTTGCTGAATTAGCCACAAATGTCTAAACTGATGACAAAACATAATACTTATATAAGGCATACATTTTAACAATTTAAAATCCTTGGAGCACAGTATTCACAATAATATCTATTTCATTGCAAATTACAACACAGTTTACCTTAGTTAGTTAAAATTTTGCATTATAACATATCGCCAAAGAAATAGCAATGATTCTTCATTAATGTATTGAAATGACCAAAGAAGAAGTTCTTTATGACAATGTTTGCTTTTTATGGGTGCAACCCATAAAACAATGTCAGTAAACATAAGCTGACTACTTTTATCTGAGAACATTGGCATTTGATGTTAAGCCATCCTTTGTGAATTGTAATATTTACACTGCAGAAGAAAAACAAAAAATCTAAACCAGGGGTTCTAACTTTCCCTTCACTGTTCTTTCCAAGTCTTTTGGCTTTAATGATAAACAAATACTGCTTTTGAACTGTGTATTGTTCATCGGTTCCCTAAAATATAAATTAAGTGAATATTAATTTGTAACAAATCCAAGTTTAAAGCAAAAATCCTAACAATGAAGGCAAATAACAATGCTGGAAGAAAAATCACAAACTGTTGCTGACCTACTGCTCTAAATTAAGGTATTGCTAGCCAAAATCTTTCTAATACTTAACAACACATCAGCATATTCTGGTTTGTTGTTTGTTCTCCCCAAGCTGCCAGAGGGAATCGGAAATGTATAATTTCCATGCAAAGCGTTGGGAGGTTTATGGAAATAAACAGATTCAAGAAGCTTCATAGCCATTTGTTTAAAAACATGCATTAAAAATCTGCTGTGTCACAAGCACTGTCACACCTGTGCCTAAGGGCCATATGTATTACATAGCACTACAGAACAGAATTTGGATCATGAAGTGTGAGGTATATGAGAATACTGTAATTACATTCAGTTTAAGGAGTGGCCATAGACCTCACAGCACAAGCAGCAGGTGTAGTGCTCCTCCAGTCCGCTGAATTTTGCATTCATTTAGGACAACACAAATTGCCCAAAACAGGGATCAGGGATCCATCCGCATTCTAATATGACAATTACTGCTACCTTTTGTAACAAAGTGGAAAACTTGCCATAAGAGCCTGCTGAAGCACTCACTGTCTAGTATGGTTTGTTACTCCTTCCTAACTCACCATGAGAAAAAATGCCTCTCAATAGTTTTAGAAAACCGGTAAATAGTGGAAAGTTAGGGGTTCCATTGTTATCAAGCCGTAGTCAGATAGACCAACCACAATTTCAGCCAAAACTACAAGGAAAACTTGTTCAAATGCAAGAAAAACCCACAAGCTAATTCAGCTCAAATACTAGCTTTTCTGAAAACAATTGGTATTGCTCTTTCAAGGTGAACAATAAGGGAATACATGGTTGAGCTGCAATAAAAAAGCCAATGCTACAAAACAACAACATACTTACAATATGGCAAACAATATTGAGACAAACTCTCCAAAGCTGGAGAAGATACACTTTCCTCAGTAAAGCTGGGTGATCCAGCAAACCTGGAATTGATCTGGTCCAGGATTCAAAACATTTGCTAGCAAATTACTTTGAAGAAATCCATTCCAGGTTTGCTGGATCACCCAGCTTCATGGATGAAAGTGTATCTACTCCAGCCTTGGAGAGCTTTAGTAAATCAGGCCCATTGTTTGGAAAGGATGCAACAAGGCCTGTGACAAAAAGCACACATCTCTTCTGTGAAACATGCAGGTGCATCTCTGATGTTCTGGGGGTTTGTGAGCTACAGAGATGCTGAAACTTAGTAAAATTTAGGGCAGGATATATTATTTATACATCATATAAAAGTAAATACACCTTTATGTGGAATTATAGAAAAAAGAAAAACAGAATTTCACCCAAAGCATGCATGGTTTTCCATGGAAGCAATAACTTTGAAACTAACATGGATCATGGTAAATGACAAGTTTTCTTGCACAGTCAACAACACATTAGATAAATTTGACCAAATCCGGGAAATCTGGGTGATGTATAATGCAACATACCCTTAACAATGCCTATCATATCTAAGTTACCAACTGGAAAAACATTAGCGTGAAAGTCTCCCCTAAACCCCACTCCATATCCCCCTTGTGTGTCTCTCAGTTCTGATTTGCACCCTATTGGGTTTAGGAGATTGCAGAAATAACTACTGGATAGAAACATCAGTGATAAACCAAAATTTGATGAGGCACATATGCAGGTGGTTGTTTTTTCTGTTATGGTATTAGAATTTCATCAGAACTGAACTGAAGTCTTTGTACACCTGGTATTGTTTTGTATGTTCTGTCCAAATGTCTTTATGTTCCTGCTGTTAAAAAGTTGTAAGCCCAAATAGGAGAATCATTTGTTTGGTTTGGTTGTGATGTTTTAATTTGTGAAAAATATAATAATAAAGATTGAAACACAATGCATGCATGGTTTTGGTTTAAATGAATTAAAAATTCCAGCTAAACTCCAATTTGAACTGAGAGGAGAAAGATTGGAGCGGTCTTGTTGGCAAATAGGAAATGCTGGGAAAATTGCTTTAGTGTTGGTATTTTTTTATTGTCTGTGTCTTTTTTTTAGAATAATAGTAGCAAAACCATTTGTAAGTTTATAAGAATGTATTTCAGAATACTTAAACATCAGCCCAGTGTTAATGTTTGCAGCAATCACAAAAAAGTTTAGAACCAAGGTTTGCAAGGGCAATGGTTGCAGTGATACCCTAGCTCTTAAAGGGAAAGCTTAGTGGGGGTAACTAAACCATATCCAAATTTCCACTGCTCAAGCTATAGCATAATTGTTTCTTCTATTGATTTACTTTTTGTGTCCTTACATTACATTATGTAAAGCTCCCTTACACAAGAATTAGGATGCAGTTTCCTCACACCTGCACTTCTTTTCTAACTTATACTGCTGGAGGCGGTTGTCTGTGGACCTATATGCATCTCTGCACTCATACAAAACAGAGGTGTAACTGAAAATCAGACCCTGCTATGACTAAAGTTCACAGTGATGACAGGTATTCCCCCGCTACAGGACATAGTAGATGACAATGCAGGCCTGCATTTTTGCCTGCTCTTGCGTAGACCTGCATTGACATTTCCCAATTCACCATTACAGACAGATGCTTACAGCTAATAAAATCGACAGAGGAGGTCAGATATGACTATTCAAGCTCTTAAGCCTAATGCAGCTTAAAGAAAATGCCAACACTTCTCTTCTTAAACCTTCATTCAGCAATTCTGCATTCTGTTTACGTAGACATAGTAAAGTATACCTCCTTAATATACCTAAATAAAAGTTGTTATATGAGAAATTAAATATAGGAATGGTAAGCAATTTAGGCTTATTTAGTAAAGGATTAGGCAATATTTTTACAAATAAAATGTTGTGATTATTTATTTTTTCAATTAAGCAAAAAGTAAGATATGAAGCTTCTAAATCCCATTATTAAACAGACGATTTTTATAAGGGTTTTGTAGATACTACTTTATTCTTTACGAATATCATTTTTATATATCAATGTCACTTGTATAGAATGTGTAAACCCTAAAAGAAAAAGTAAATATAATACAATTTTTATTGATATGGCTATCAGAGGAAAAGTACAGCTAATAAGAATTGAAAAATCAAGTTCTGAAACTACAAAGGTAGCTTTTAATAAACTCCCCGGACTCTTGCAAGGCAAGTTGCCTGTCAGCCAGTTTCATCTAGACTTTTTTGCATAGGTGTGTGGAAGGTTGGGCTTCTGTCTGTGGTTATTGTGGGAGTATACACGTCACAGAAGCATTTGCAAACAGCTTTACATCTAATAGTTTTCACAGAAAAGCAGAGATTGTGCATAGGATTCCACAACAGACTAAAATAATTTATTTTACAATTGAAAATCTGTTTTCGACTGAAGCATTAAGCTGAACTGTCGGCACACCTTTGAAAAGAAAAACAAAACTGAAGGCAGCAAACGGACAAGATCAAAGCAAGGAAAGGAATTATCTCTTCTGATAAATCTGATATTGCCCATTTTAATCCAAAACAACACCAGGAAAATTCTGTTTTCTTACCTCGCTGATAAATAACAAAGCCAACAATGGATAAGTTTCGTATGATCTTCCAGTTCCTGCAAGCCAACCAAGAATCTTTCATGAATGGAATATGTGGTATCATGGCACTTGCAAGTGCCCAGCTATATACAACATTTGATTTTAATTGCCCGTGTCTTCCAAACTACAACATGTCCTATGCTATGGGTGTTTTATGTGTACCACCCATTGTTTTATTTTTATTGGGGTTTGTAATGAACAATAATGTATCAATGCTTGCAGAGGAATGGAAAAGGCCAACAGGTATGAGGCAAAAAGATGCAGCTGTGTTGCGATATATGTTCTGTTCAATGACCCAACGAGCGCTAATTGCCCCTGCAGTATGGATATCAGTGACGTTACTACACGGTGAGAGCTTTATATGCGCATTTAGCACATCTGTTCCTGTGGACAAACTAGGAAATATGACTGGGGTAAACCTGTCTGAAAAGGAAATCAAGCGGATACTGGCCAGGATTCCTTGCAAGGACATCTATGATGGGCACGATATCATCCCACAGGAAGTGGCAACCAGATACCTGCGCTGCATTTCTCAGGTGACACATCCCATTTTTTGCTTTACTGTTATTTATACTGTATTCTTCTTTGTATAATTTGTGACTTCTGCTCACTGAATAGTTCTGCAGAATGTGATAGCATAGTATAACTGGTAATGAATAATCTAATCTACTAATCTAATTAAATTCTGCCTGTAAAAGCCTGTCTTTTCTCTATCTCTCCCCTTTACTACACCAATGTTAATGAATAATATTTATTAAGGAAAAATCCAAACTCAAACTATGGGGCATAGTTACAAAGCAGCAAGTGGCTCACTTACCATTTTGCATCTTCATAGTGTTTAGGCATATTTGCTGGATATACTTATTTTAACAGCCATTTAATGCACATTTAGATCTCCTATAAATGGAAATTACAGGTTTCTGTATTATTCATTAAATCCACCTTGTATAGAGAACCACTTAAGGCACTCTAGTTGCAGATGTTAGCTCTGTGTACGCAACAAGGTTCAACTAACCTTCTCATGTATCATCAATTTGAAAATATCAAGCCATATGCTCAATATCAGTAAAAGAATTCAATTTTTGTTAGGAAAAACACCATTAGGTATCTATGCCAGTCTCATGTTCTGACATGTTTCATCCATGAAAATAGACTTAATTGTAGAAGTTCAGTAATAATCACGGTATGTAAATTACAGTAAATGTTATTGCCACTGATCAACAATTTACTGATTTTATCAAATATTAGCTAATTTCTCCCTATAGCAGACCAAAACATGCTTATTCCTGCATGTTACCCATATGTCATGAGTATGTTTGGCAAACATTAAACACATTGTAGTAAAGATTCAAGCCTAAAAAATCTAATTTGCATTTGGTGCCATCCACTCTCTTCTACCACCAGATTTTTAGGTTAAAAATAATACAAATCTGCAGGGTAAAACTTTTTTTTTCACTATTAAAAATGTCCAATTGTGTATAGATAGCAGTACTACACAATAACTATTATCCTTCCACCATACCTAATTTCCTTTGTAACAAAAGTTACTAGTACTGTCTAAAATGTTTGCTTCTACAGAAGATAAAACTTTATAAACATAAAATAATAAATAAAATAAACATTTGCCACTGATCTTTTCTACCATAAATTGTCCCTAAGGTACACTACAATCGTTTCAATTTAAAATGCATGGAATCCATTATGTTGAATTTTTAGTGTGCTAATGTTTAATTATCACATATTAGTCTTTTATTTTAATTTCTGATATTCCAGCTATGCATGTCAACATATCTCATGCATGCTACAGTGTAAATAAGTCCTTATTGTAACTGGGTAACGAGTAGAAGGAGTTTTCTATTCTATCTTTGTAGTCACACCTCATTTCTAGACTATTCCAGAGATTCCCTGAGGCCTGTAAATGATTGATAAAGGATTTGGAAAGGAATGAGTACAAAAAAATACTGTTACTAATATGAAGGAACTTGCAGGTATAGGAGTAGAGATATAGGGGACTTCTCATAGGACCAGAGAGTTCAATATAATGGTCTTACTGAAAAGTTACCCTTTCCTCATAAGGCTCAAGCATAGTAGGGATGGTAAAAGTGGCCTGGTAGCCCAAGGGTGTTTTTACAAGATGGGCCATTAACTTAGTAGTAAAAAACAGACGCTATGGAGATGTCTAGCAAGTTGAGTCACAATATCTTGTCCTATTCTCTCATTACTTAAAGAGCAATTCATAATAAAACATAGTAAAGTTTTACAGTAGTAGGAACTTGAGAATTGGGAAGAAACATTAGGAACTGAATACCCATGGGGTCTGGTGTTACACCTACTAGACATATGAGGAGATGTATTAGATAGATCATGAGGCCATGACAGATCCATAGAATGCTTGAGACTGAGATTGAAAAAAATGGGGAAAACAGTCTTACCCAAATGCCAGTGCCTGGCCTGTCAAATGAGTGTAGAGGCCCCCAAAGAGGAGGCATTGAGTTCAATCTGGAGTTCTATCCCTAGGAGCAAGCAAGAGCCTTGCTGTCTGTTTTTGCAATGGTGATGAATGTGTGCAACCCCATTACAGAGTGAAACAGTAGGTAAAAGAGAAAGTATTTAATCAAAAAAATATGCAACATAACCTAGGAAAAAAGGTGTAATATATAAATATCAAAGCTGTTGTAACTAATTTTTTTAGTTTTAGTTATTTCCCTAAGAGACAGAAATTTTAAGAGACAAATTCATAAGAAATGTTTGGTTAAACATACAAATTAGACTATAACGTTTTTTTAAACAATTTTCCAATATTCAGTTATGTTCTCCTGAGAATACCTGCTCTGGTTATTTGTAACAAAGTATTGTCATAGTGGCCCAAATTATTTTCTTCCTGTAGCAATAATAGTTCATACCAATTTGTGCAAAAAAGTGTAAGCCCATATAAGATTAGCAGGCCATTCAGAACAGGAAACAAAAAAACATGTCCATCCACTCCCACCTCTCTCACATGGCTAGTTGTCAACAGGGTAGCCCATTATAGTATAGAACAATAAGAATTTAAAAATAGTCCAACAGCTTTGTATGTTATATATCTAGCTTTACAAAACAATATGAAAACTAATATGTGTTTCTTTTCAATTCCTAGGCATTTGGATGGACCTTTGTTTTACTCATGACCTTCCTGGCATTTCTCATCAGAGCCATACGGCCCTGCTTTACACAAGCAGCTTTTCTTAAGAGCAAATACTGGTCGCATTATATTGACATTGAACGCAAGCTTTTTGATGAAACCTGCACTGAGCATGCAAAAAGTTTTGCAAAGCTTTGCATTCAACAATTCTTTGAGAACATTAATCAAGACATGAAGATTGGTCATTCCCATGTTCTTGAGAAGGAACCAGAGCAAACGGAGGAAACAGACAAACTCCTGGGAGTCACTAGCCAGGGAACAATGAACGCCCTTCTGAAGAACTGGCACAAATGTAAACCCCCTTTAAACCTAAAAGCCTATGAACATCAAAATGGCAATGGGTGTATTAAGGAAAATATTGAGCTGAATAACCTAAATATACCCAAGAAAGAAATTGTAACGTATTATAGTAAGGTTTAAAATCAGATGTCTTCTGAACAAAAGACAAAACTGTGAAAGACACATTTGGCCATTTGAAAAAAAAACTAAATCCTGAGAAAATACATTTTGCTATGGCCATTTACAGAGGTGAACAGACATTTTAAAATGATGCAATCACTGTGATCATATCTTGACAAGCTTTTTCTCATGTGCCTGCTATACTTTGTCAAGAACATAGTTATATAGAATATAGTGTTTATATTTGGTAACACAAATTGTAACCTAATGAAGGAAATTAAATCAAATGATTAATACCAATGGAAGTAAAGTTAGGCAGGGATGATGAATACTCAGTTGAAACAGCATTGGATGGAAAGGTGCAAAAATCAAAGCTGCTACCCTGCTGTTCTCTTTGAAAACCCTCTTAAACAGAGGTATTTATGTCATTAGAAGTATATGAAGAAGATGTATATGTCTAACAGACAAAAACATAGCTTTCTTTGAGACAAATATGTTTCCCTATTGCTAGAGAACAACAGAAAAGTGGGGTCCGTCATGCTCAGTTTTGTGTTGTGGACTGATATGATAACTTTCATATATAAGTAAAAAGGACAACCCATAAGTTGAATGAAACTTTTTTTCAGGTCTATCCACATGTTGAAGTGCACATTCCAAGAACGTTTGATAAATCTTCTAATTGTCTTACCAATTCTTGATATATTTCAGAAGACGCTTGCACCGATAGACAAGCAAATTAAATGTCTTAGTAGGACTAATCAACCTTCTACTCAAGTGACTAATGCTATTAGGTGCTGGAAAGATTGAGAAAACCCAGCTGAATCTGAGTCAGCCTGTTACACTAAGGCCCATATAACGTTATACAAAAAAACTACTTTAGGGGCCACTGAGCAGCATTATTTTTCAACAACAAAAAGATGATAATATTTTGGGTGCAAATATTTACATCAGTATTAAAAGTTACATTTTGTTATACAGACAGTATGACTGAAAAATGAAGCTTTGATCACTTTTTGTGATGACTTTATTCACTTGGTGCTTAAAGAAAGACTGTTTATTTAATTGTAAATCAAAGCATCAATACATATTGTTTAAATAATACTTTACTTAAGATGTTCAATAAAAGCAGTTTATTGTTGCAGAACAAGTTTTTCTAAACACACGACATCCAATACTTTGAGCTGGTTTACAGAATAACCCAAAATATGGCAGTATCATTACCACTGCAAAAAAGTGGCATGTTTAAGATGGAAGGGATAACATATTTTCAATGAGTATGTAATTAGGTTCATATTGGTAAACAACATTTCAAGAAGTTACTGTTACCATGAATGGTGTGTCGTGCTGCCAGGACAGGCTAAGGGACAGGTAAATATTCACTATGCTTTTTTTGTAGGTATCCATATTTCCAATAATGTTTTCAAATGCTCACTTTATCTGTTGGTTGCTTGATATAAAAAAACAGCAGATAATGTAACACATCATCTAAATCAGGGGTGCCCAACAGGTGGATCGCGATCTACTGGCAGAGCCCTGCCTTTCAAAATAAACTCTACCGCGCACAGGAGTTATTAAGTCCAAGTTTTTATTGTTGGTAGATCATTTTGACTTGATCAGTTTAAAAGTAAATTGCAAGCTAAAAGTGTGGGCACCCCTGATCTAAATGAACACTTTAAACAAGGTGCTCCAAGGCACACAGTGCTACCCACAATGGCACCATGTTTACCCCTCTTCTATGAAGTCAAACCAGATTTTTATTTAAACATATCCACTTTTTAGTTAACACAATTAATTCATTGTAAACACTGGCATGTATAAAACATTTCCCCCGATAATTCTGAAAAAAATGAATTGTATGCCTAGTAAAACAAAACTACAAATAATAATTAAGGGAGGTTACCACATATCAAAGGGGATCTAATATCCTGATCCTGGTATGAAATTTTTGTAAGTACCTTTAAAACTGCTGAGTCTCTAAATTCTTTATTCTGAAAGATAAAATTTTAGGAATTACAAAGATATTTAGTTTTATAGTGAAGTACTGTATTACTTTTCTTTGTCATATATTAGCACATAGTAAACCATTTTTTGTCCAGAAAGGATGTTTTTAACAAACAATCTTTATTAACATAGCCTATTTTATGTCTATCTTATGTCTGACTAGTATGAATGCCAAGTTATGTACAAACATGCAATTTTTAAAATTGTCCCAGGCAAAAATATAGTGTTAGAATATAGAGACATTTATAGAAATGTAACTATTTGAGTTTGGTGGTGGGTGGGTGAAAGTTCTCTTTAAGACCCTGCATAGTTGCTGCTGGTAACAAGAACAGTTCATCTGACAGACATTTATTTGCTCCGTAGTCTCTGAGTTATACAAGGTTGTGTTTCAGGTCTGGCCATTTATTTAAGATCATCTTAGAACATAGGTGAGATGGATCGCATATATATATATTAGTCACTATTTGTTCATTTATTTTACCTGAGTCATACGTACAAAGGGGCTGCACAACTTCAAGTTCTTTTCAAAAATGTACTTGAACAGGAACATCATTACTGACTACTTTCAAAAGAATGTTGCATTGCGTGTGTTAAGGGCCTTACATTCTTTGACTTCTGTAATGGGTGTGAGCCTAAATTTATTGTAATTGCAAAGATACCTTTTAAGTGTTTTTTGTATTTATAGTAAATCCTTCTTTCCCGGAGCATCACACTTTAAGCCTATAGGACCTGTTAACAAAAAACCTATGAGCCTCCAGTTAGCTCATTCCTCCCTTAAAACAGGTACAACAGCATGATTCCCCGAGCTTTTTACCCAGTTCTTGCCAGTCTACATGCCAATGTGTGCAAGATAATTTAAATGAAAACTAGATGCCACTATTTCTTAGATGACAGCCTGCAAATAGGACATACATTGATGTCCCAATATGAAAAGCCGCAATCCTAACAAGGGTTGGCACATCAAAGCCTACAGATGAAGAAGACAAACCAGGAGGTCATGGAAAGAAGCAGAATCTTCCCTCTTGAAGCTGGCCAAAATGAAAACCACCATCTGGATTCCAGATAATTGGGATTTTAACCCAGTTTGAGCAGAATATATTTAATAATCCTGGGTAATATCTACCAAACACACCACTTAGTTTTTAAAAGTCAGCTTCAGTCAACCTGCATAGCAACTAAGTGAAGTAGGTGCTCCTTTGGTATGTTGTAGATCTAAAGAAACAGGCATATCAAAGGAAGAGAGATTCCAGGGTTTCTTTCTTTTTCCTCTCTTCCTAGCAATAAAACTGAACCAGAAAAAGTCAAGACCGGAAAACTGAACATGCAAATCTACATTTAATAATTCAAGATTAAATCACTAAATGTTTTTCTTCTTGTTATGTTCCTGTCTATAGATATTTCAACCCTCTTGCCTGTGTCCATCTCCCATTCTTTTTAGCATTTTGTGCATTTTTGCTTAGCATGCAAACTCATCCAATTTGAATGCCTCCCATTCAGAATTTACACAGTACCAACAACAATAATACAGGTACAGCAACCAATTACCAAATTGTAATGCCAGGGAGTGAAGATATACCATTACTTGAATGTAATCCTTCTTTCACAGTAAACATTCGGACAGTTTATCAATTGGAACAAAAGCAATTGGTTTCTGGGAGCAATGGTGAGGAATTTGGTAGAGCTATCATAAGAAAAGATCACTTATCTAGTCTCTTGAGTCGGATCTGTCATAGGAACCTCTCACCTAATGCCATTCAGTGCCACAGCCGGCTCGGTTAGATGTTCTTAACAATCTCCATGGTCATGGCTCCTCAGGCCTTTCCAAACAAAGTATTAATTGGACAGGTCCAGCCTACATCTGAGAATTCATATGACCCCACACATTGTAACCCTGTTGACATAGTTGGATGGCCATGAGGTGTTGCTGTGCATTATTTTATTAACAAAACTTCAGATACTCCACGTATATATTATCATATGTGGAGCATGAAAATAACATAGCAATTTTAAAAGAAATTATATAAGTGTAGGCAATACATGAAGATCTTGCAAGTGAAGTTCTAACATCTTCCTGTTCCTACTGTAAATGCAATTTGGTATTCAAATTCTGTTCCCCATTAATCCCCTTACAGAAAGCAATGGACAAAGCACACTTATCTACAGCAACCACTCAGAATGTATTATTTAGTGATTTTACACCAGATATGAAATCTGTTAAAGGAATTGTACTATACACCTTAGCTATGCCCTAATAGAACTATATGTCCCAAAGGAAAGCGTTTATTATGATTTTTGTGGAAAACCATGCCCAGCTTACTACAGAGACAAAACAGGGATAAAAATTATGTTTTTTTGTTTCCTTTTCTTGTTTTTTTTCTTACATCATCATGACCAATCATTTGACCTCATCTTTTTTTTTACTTGATACATTGTCTTATATCTTCATACCGGTAGGTTACCCAATATATCCTACAGACAATATTCATATAAAAGAAAATTAAACAAAAAAGGATTAAGACTACTATGTCAAGCAGTATGTTGTAAATGTAAGGGCAATTTTTAACATCAACTATATCTGTTTATTGAAAAATTTAGAACAATTCCAAGTCACAATATATAAGTAACACAGATTGTAATTATAAACTGTATCAGGAGAATTAAGGGATAAAAATACAATTTACAAGCTAGCAAACATAAATATCAAGCTGCACAGTTGAAAAATGCAAAAAAAAAAAAAAACATTCAACATCTTAACATTATTCAACAAGTAAAAAACATCTGGCATATTAGTTGGCAGTGCATATTATTTCAGCAAAATATGCATAAGGATAATAAAATTCACTATGGGTTTTCTTTGGCCAGTCCAGTCTTCTCCCACATTTGAAATGCATATTGGTGAGTTAATTAGCCTTACCTCAAAAATTGTCCCTAAACTGTTTCGGACATATGACTATGCAAGGTACTTAGGATGTGTGAGTTCGTTAGGTATTAGGTATTGGCATGACTGTGGGCTCTGTAAAGCACTGAGTAATAGGCCTGCACTATATAAATACTTGATCATTATATAACTGCATTTGTTTTTCATGCTGTTTTATACATGATTTGTATTAAAGTTTTAATGTTATATTCTGACACCATGTGGACACAGTCAGTACTGCATAAAACATGTCAAGTTCTGTATGGCAGTATACTGTCTGTACCTGTGTTCATGTAAGACAGGGGTAGGCAAACTCCAGCCTTAAGGCCAGATACGGCCTAGCCCGTAGTCCGTTCCGGCCTAACGCCTCCCGCTGGTCTAATGCTGGCCGTCAGCAACCCGCGGCTCTTGGGCCTCCTTGTTATGCCTCCCTTCCTTATTTACCGCGGCTGGCGTTAACACTTCCGCTGCCGGGGTAAGGGGACATTTCCTCTCTTCCGTATGCATTGCGGAGGAGAGAGATTTCCTTTCAGAGGCGTTCCCTCTTCTCCGCATGCACTGCGGAGGAAAGGGATTTACCTTCAGGGGCGTTCCTGGTGGGGGGCGGAACCATCAGCTCAGGACTCGAGAAAGAGTCCGGCCTAGTGTGCCTTCTTGACATTCTAAAATGGCCTAGTAGCCAAAAAAGTTTGCTGACCCCTGCACTAGTATATGTAAACACCTGAAAAATTCTAGTGGGTAGGAATATACATTCGAGCTTTAGAAGTAGAAAGTAATAACAGTTTGCCACATTTGTTACCATGTTGTGAACTGACTAGAGAACGCAATCCCTAGATTTATCATAGGACTGCTCAAGCATTTTTTGTAGCTCAGCTCTCTGAGAAACAAGTTCATGTCACACAACCAGCTGAGGGTTAAGCTTATGTTCTCTGTCCAACTTCTGAAGCTCTAAAAAGAGAAGATAATTGCAAGGATCATTTGGTCTTTAAGCAAGAACTCAGAGATCAAGAGCCCCCCTAAAAATACACTTCCCCCCTAAACTGGAGGGGAGGTAGGGTCATTTTTTGGTCAACTAACATTACTAATAATTGGAGAAAAGAATTCTTGTCACTGAGACAAAGAGGAGGTAATCATGCAGTAGCCAGGTTGCAATAGGTTAAGAAATATGAGAAATGCATAGTGATATATATTTGGGAAAGTGGTCAGATCACAACTGAAACCAATGAAATTGGTCAATAAAAAGCAAGAGAAAATCAGATTAACATTACAGTCAAACATTCAACCTTTCAGTCAAATATTCAGCAGTAAAAAGTTGAGAACACAAGGACAGGAGTACAAAGCCAAAATGCACCACAACTTCCATCAAAGGGTTCGTGGAGGCGAGATGGCCAAATATATGCAAAACCATAAAGCATGGAAAAGACATCTGGTAAGGATACTCAGTTATTGTTGAGGACAATTGCTAGATACAGAGCAACATTTTCAGCCACATTTTGGAGTTAATGGGTTGCAACAAGTCCTGAAGCATCATGTGAAGCCACACAATCAAAAGTGGGTCCAACCAAGGCTTTAAATACTCTGGCTGAAGAAAATGTGGGTAGATTGGCCTCAGGGAACAAAAAACATATGGCTTTCTTGACAGCAGCAGGGGCAATGGGTAACCTCAGTGATAAAGACTCCCTGCTTGCTGAAGTGATTGGGTTAGAAGTGTAGAGAGAGCACTAACAAGCTGCACCAGGGCACCAGGAAATGTATATAGGTATAAGAAGTTAATTTTGACCAGTCACTGATCTCCCCAAAACTGTGTTGAAAACCTTTTTGCATACAAAGCTCTGCACCAGAAACTGATATACTGTAAAAACTATGAAAATGTTTACATAGCAGGTTTCGGATAAAAAATGCCCTACATAGTGAATTATGAAAGCACTACGTGGACTTTGCTGCTACAGTACAGCTTCAGAGAGGATAAATATTTCCTACCACTATTTTACCTATGGATCACCTGACAAACTAGTCTATGGGAATGCAAAAACATAATTAAAGCAGGTAACACAACACAGGCTCTAAATAAGATCACTTTTACGTCAGTATTTCCTTCTACTAATTTAGTTATAAAACATGAGGGTTGTCTAGGCCTCACAGTAGATTTCCAACAAAATAAATATCTAAACAACATATAATGACTGCACACAGCATATAAGTGATATGACAAGTGTCACACATTATACTGGGGATGAGAATGTGCTGTTTACTGCCACCCTAACCTAAATACAAAAGAGAAACAACTCATTAAGTAAATGTAATTTTTACATGGCAAGCTTGTAAGGGAAAGCCCACAGTTATTGCCAGATGAGACTTTGCTCTTTGAAATAACCCAGAACACCAACAAGTAGACATATGAAGCCCTTGTGGACAGGCTGCTTTTGGCAAACACAGCTGAGTTGTGGTAGCTATTCGACCTGCCATTTAAACAGCAGACTGGTGGGGTTCCCACTTACAGAGATTGCTAACAAAACAAACAGTTGAGATTTTTCTTGTAGAAAGCTAATTACATTATAAAACTTTACTCTTCTACATATATAAATGTTATACATCTCATGTAGTAAACAAAAGAAAGAAAATTGTTTCTTTTCACATCCATACGTGCTGTCAAAAGAAGGTTTTCTCTGTCTCCCAGGATATGCCAGAAGACTGGCCTTTACACAAAGAGTACAGGACGGAAACGTATAGCAATATGAACAGGAAAAGAACTGCCAGAGCCCTACAAGATGACTTACAGCAGTCTACTTCTGTGCATGTTTCTCACTAAACTGTCAGAAACAGACTCCATGAGGGTGGAAGGTGGGCCCAATGTCCTATTGAGAGACCTGTGCTCACAGCCTAAAATAGACATATTAGTGAACGTATGCTGTCTACAAAATCATCCAGTACAACTGTGATGGTCTGGGGGGGTATATCCTTGGAAGGCTGCACAGATCTCCATGCATTAGCTAATGGTACCCTGACTGCTGTTAGGTATCAGGATGAAATCCTCAGACCCAAAGTAAGAGCTTACAGTGGTGCAGGAAAATGACTTTGGAGTTTCCTGAATTGCAAAGTCATTGATGCCATTGACTGTCCCCCACATGTCCTAAATCTGAATCCAAAAGAGACCCTTGGGACATTACATATGGGTGCATCCAACTACACCAAGTGGTGCCACAGACTGTCCAGAAGCTCAGTGTTCCCCTGATCCAGGTCTGAGAAGGGATCTCCCAGGGCATTTTCTGATATCTAATAAAAAGCATACCAAGAAACATTGCGGGAAGTTCAGCCATCAGTAGGTTATTGATTTTGGTTTCCACTGACCATTCTTTTTGTTTTCATTTTTCTCCTAATGAATTACACAATAGAGAATTCCAACTTGAAAAGTTATGACATCCAAACTTATTATGTGGTTTTAGTGTTCCTTAAAAGTATATATCATTTCACTTGCTTTGCCCGCATCAGGTTCATACCTAGTGTTTACTAATATTTCTTTGCTTTAAGCCATGAACATAAGGAATTTGCTTCTGTAAGCCAACTGATTGATCTAAAACCTGTTTAACCACAAAACCACTTTGGGGGAAATTTTGCACTCCATTTGGCAATGGTTAAAATGAAACCAGTGACATAAATTTCACTACAAAACATTTTATGTCTCTTATGTCTAAGGATTTTTACTCAAAACTCTTCAATGCTCAGGGCTAATCTAGCAATCTTACATTTTTGTGCTAAAGGCTAGACGATAACTCACCACCCCCTACAGACAATTGCTCTCTGCTGTAGCCAGAGGCAGTCTCTTTTCTGAGCAGTTGTTGGCCACACTTGAAATGTTACATTTATTGCCTTAAGCTTCTCCAGGTCTTAACCAAGTAATGGAGTAATAGCACTCTGGTGTAGAGAACAACTGTAAAAAGATTGCTTTAGGGTCAAGCTATTTCAAGCTCATACAGCTCTGGGCACATGTGAATGCTGACAATCTTTCACATTTTTACCAACTTATTTATCTGCAAACATTTAGGTATTATATTATTCAAAGCAGAATGTGCAATTGCAAGCTAGCATAGAGCTTTAATTGGATGGCACAGCTCACTAATAACAAGTCTGAATATTACCAGAGCAATAAATTTGTGTAATAACGCTCAGAAACTTCTGCACCACTTTATCATTTATTTTAGCCCTCAAAGTATAGAGCAGCGGTTGCCAACCTTTCAGACTTTCCAGACCACTAAGTTCATAATTTTGAATCCTGCTGACCATTATTATTTAAAAAAAAAAAAAAAAGATAAATACATTTGTAAAATAATGATCTTCCTAATGGTGCCTGACAAGGACTGTGGAGGCTCTGATTCATTGATCAGCTCACGGTTAAGTATTACTATTGTTACTATTATCATTAGTTACATTATCTTTGGTATTACTAAAGAAATGCAAAACACTTGTTTGCTTTTTCCCACTCATTATGGGTTTATTTCATTCGAATCTAAGACCAAACAAAAAATTATAGGTATCAAAGTCAAACTATTTAAACAATCGGATGAGTATTCATGGAGCGGGGTGACTGTTGTATTGGTGGAAACAATACTGGAGTGTAAAGCTCGGCAATGGTTGCCTCATACATCTTAACACAAACTGACGTCACGTTGCGCTTCTCTTGTTTTTCCGTCTCTAGCACAGTTCGTGAATTTAGTGCAATATAAAGGTGAAAATTGTCATTCAGAATATAAGAATTTATTAGAATAATATTTTTGTTTTAAAATTATTAAAACATAAAAATTCCAAATTATGTCCAAATTTTCTGTAGACCATCAAAATTTTCTGTCAGACCATTGGCAACCACTGATATAGAGGATAGTAGTTCATAAATACAATAAATTCATACAATTTGTGTATATTTATTCATACAACTAATTGGAGTTGCCTATTTCCTATATCAAAATCATGTCAAATTGAAATTGGCCCGTGTACTTACCTTTACATGACCACAACCCTTCCCTTTCAGAGGTCAGCCAATTTGGGGTGATAACTGAGCAGCACAGATCCCTGTACACATAAACTGAATACCATATATATATTTTTTTACTTTCAAGCAGAACTAAATCCTAACAAAAACCAGCTATAAACTGCAACCAGCTGGGCATTTATTGCAGAAAGATGAGGTAATGTCCCTTCTGCAATTAAAATAACCTTACCTGCCTGGTTGCAATTTTTTTAAAAACTCTCACTTGTCCTCATTCCATTACAGGTGCTGCCATCTTATTCTGCTCCTCTTCTAGGTTCCCATTTGGGGCTTTTTTGATTTGCTGCACATGCACAGCTAAGCGTTTTGTTTTATTTTATTTTTTTAAGTTAGAACACAGGCAGATAAGTATGTTTTATTACAGAAGGAACATAACACTGTCCCTACTGCAATAAAAATCCTACCTGACTGCAAATTTTCTTTGCAAGAACTGTATAGTAGTATAAATATATATATACTAGTTCCACTTTAGGTACTGCCCTTTCCAGAACATTCCTTTAAATTAAAAAATAAGGAAATATACCCAGCAAGCTGTAAAAGCTCTTATTGTTTTTAGGGACAAATCCATAAAGAAACACTCTCTATAACCTGGAGATGTTCCAGTGTATACAGGATGCTTGGCAAATCCTGATCATCTGCAATGCAACCCTAGGGCCTGCTAAATGACCAGGGGACCAAGCAGCAACCATTGTCTTCCTGCAGTACACCAGGGAAACAGAGCAATGGGTTAGATCAGGGGTTGGCCAGATACGGCCTAGCTGGTAGTTCGTTCCAGCTTAACGCCCCCTGACCGTTCCGGCCTCATGCCGTCCGGCAACCCGCGGCTCCGGAGGGGAGTTACGAACTACCGGAGCCAGAGCTGCCTCCTTGCTGTGCCTCCTCTATTTATCAAGCCTGGCGTTGATACTTCTCCCACTGCGGTAAACAGGGAATGCTCCCTGAAGGGAAATCCCTCACTGAGGAGAGGGTTTTCACTTCAGGGGGCATTCCCTGATGGTGGCGGAGCCATTAGGGCAGGACTCAGAGTCCGGCCTAGTGTGCTCCCGCCCACCCCTGAAATGGCCTAGTGGCCATAAAAGTTTGCCGGCCCCTGGGTTAGATCTTTGTAGATAGATGATGTCTGAAGGGAAAAATCCATGTCAGTATGGAGCAGTGTTTCCAAACCAGGGTTCCTCCAGAGATTGTAAGGGGTTCCTTGAGCAATGAGCAGTTTGTGCCTCCTGGGCGGTAATCCCGAATGTGGCTCAGGGTAAACAGCTGATAGCGGTAACCCCGAACCACACTTGGGGTAGCTAAAAAAATAAAACAAAGAATTACCTGGTCCCATCGGCGTCCTCCAATGTCCTGCCATCCTCAGGCCGCGTCCTATTCATCCGATCTGACCCCTGGTGAGTGCGTTGGCTTTCCCCTAGGGGAGCAAATTTCAAATTCTTTTGTATTGCATTCAATACAAAATAACTGTATTGAATGCAATACACTGGATTTATATGTCTAAAAGCGGTACATTGTCTTTCATGAAATTTTATTTTACAGTATTATATATTAGTATGAGTATAACAAAAATTGAGAACACAATATCATGTCAAAGTTTATTATGATTTTTTTTTTTAATTTATTATATTTTTTATTTTGACATGATTTTGTGTTTCAAACTTTGTTATACTATTATATTATACTGTAAAAAGAATTCCATGAAAGACAATGTACCGCTTTTAGACATATAAATCCAGACAGAAATGAACCGCCCAGGAGGTTAAGTGACACCAATGACCTTATGTAAGGGTGAAATTCTACCTCCTGCACCATTACCACTGACCACCATGCACTGTGAGCTGTGGATATAGTAAAGTGTAGTAGGTTCAGTGGTGTAGTCGTAAAAAATAAATAGGGGGCACAGTACTATCTATGGTGAGCGGGCATGTGTATCATCGTTATGTAGATGCCTCATTCACAAAAAAATTGAGGGCATGGCGTAAACGCCCCACTACTCCCAATATCCCAATATTAAAAAGGTGGAGAAAGGTTGGTATAGGCAATAGGGAGCCTTCTTCTTCCCCCATTGCAATACTTATCTCTGTCAAAAAGATGGGGGGCCAAAGCTGATCCATTTCTACTTGATGGCTATAGATAGATGGGGATGTTATCTCTGTGTGAAGGACAATCTAACAGACCCCTACATGTCTAATTAGAATGTAAATATATATATATATATATATATAAATTTATAGCATCTTGGATTAGAGAGTTCCCCTCACCTGTTGCCGTGGTAACAGAAACCAATATGGTGTCTGCAATGAGGACCCAGACAACCCTCTTTATAAAAAGGAAAATTTTAAATTTCTGAGGGAATATTGCCTATTGCTCCCCTTTTTATCTTGGTGCCCCCCTTTTTTATTTTTATGAAGTCACGAGGAGTACAAATTTGAGGAAATGCCCCTAATGGAACGCAAATAGCAATATACATGACAGAAATGTAACTTTAGTGCAATTATTTGTACACTTTTGACTTATTTTGTATGTACATACAACCTAAAAGGCATCAAAATACCTGGAAAAAATTACATGAGTATTAAAATACAGGTTTAATAAAAATATATTTTTTTTAAATAGCAATATAAATGAAATAATAAACAAGGTGTTAAAGGGATAGCTGTTTTTATAAAAATGTTTCTACATGTTGTGTCTAATACCATATTTACAAAAAAGACCTGTTTATATTGGTTACAGACACTGCTTAGTTGTAGTATATAAAGTGTTTCCTCTTAGAACAACAACCTAATATACACGTGAAAAATTATGCACTAAAACTGCAAATATATACAATTTAGAAAAAAAGTGAAGCAATTTATAACAAAGGCAAAAAAATTTTATACAAACCTATTACTAAAGATTCAGGGCCACAGAATCCAAGAAATGTCCGCCTCAGGACTCCTTCACATCCTGTTTTGCTCACCTTCCCCTCAAGGGGGCGCCTGTGTGACGTAACGAGCTCAGGTGTGAAACTGAAAAGAGAGCAGAAAAGCCCGCCAAAATAAGAGCAGCTTTCCTGTCAGTGATGGTGCTGACATATTTTCTGTGCTGCTTCAATATAATACTCACCCACTGTACACCTAGAATATGTCCTTACCCCCACACAGCTGTGTTATGTAATAATTACACCCATACCTACTCCACAACTCGTTACTATCAAGAATTCCTGTCAGCCAATGTGCAATTGTCATGGGGTGTCTTGCATTAGGCTTTCTGAGGGGAAACCTGCAAGAGTTTGCTGAGACTTCTAGTTCTACAAGTTGTTTCTAAGCCACTCACAGACATATATAGCAGTACAGGGGAAAGAATGATGTCACTTGTAATAGCAAACTGCATATTCCTTTAACAATGACAATCATGAAAGACAATGTACCGCTTTTAGACATATAAATCCAGACAGAA
The DNA here is from genome assembly GCF_032062135.1 of Pyxicephalus adspersus. Lineage (NCBI taxonomy): Eukaryota > Metazoa > Chordata > Amphibia > Anura > Pyxicephalidae > Pyxicephalus > Pyxicephalus adspersus. The sequence continues at coordinate 19,705,516 of NC_092867.1, read as the reverse complement.
ATGAACCGCCCAGGAGGTTAAGTGACACCAATGACCTTATGTAAGGGTGAAATTCTACCTCCTGCACCATTACCACTGACCACCATGCACTGTGAGCTGTGGATATAGTAAAGTGTAGTAGGTTCAGGGGTGTAGTCGCAAAAAAAGAATAGGGGGCACAGTATTATCCATGGTGAGCGTGCATGCGCAACACTGTTATGTAGACGCCTCATTCACAAAAAAAGTGAGGGCACGGCGTAAACGCCCCACTACACCCCTGAGTAGGTTACTTTAAGGGACTCCAATATTAAAAAGGTGGAGAAAGGTTGGTATAGGCAATAGGGAGCCTTCTTCTTCGCCCATTGCAATACTTATCTCTGTCAAACAGATGGGGGGCCAAAGCTGCTCCATTTCTACTTGATGGCTATAGATGGATGGGCATGTTATCTCTGTGTGAAGGACAATCTAACAGACCCCTACATGTCTAATTCGACCTGGAAAAATGAAAATATGTGTAAATGTATGAATATATATATATATATATATATATATATATATATATATATATATATATGTGTGTATGTATGTACAGCATATGGCCTTTAGAGAGTTCCCCTCATTTGTTGCCGTGGTAACAGAAACCAATATGGTGTATGGTGTTATGGCAATGAGGACCCTGACAACCCTCTTGTTTAAAAAAAGAGGAAAGTTTAAAATTTCTGAGGGGATTATTGCTTATTGCTCCCCTTTTTTATCTTGGTGACCCTGTTTTTTTATGAAGTCACAAGGAGTACAAATTTGAGGAAATGCCCCCAATGGAATGCAAACAGCAATATACATGACAGAAATGTAACTTTGGTGCAATTATTTGTACACTTTTGACTTGTTTTGTATGTACACACAACCTAAATGGCATCAAAATACCTGGAAAAAATGACAGTAATAAAATACAGGTGTAATAAAAATATATATTTTTTTAAATATAAATGAAATAATAAACAAGGTGTTAAAGGGATAGCTGTTATTATAAAAATGTTTCTACATGTTGTGTCTAAAAAAGACCTGTTTATATTCGTTACAGACACTGCTTAGTTGTAGTATATAAAGTGTTTCCTCTTAGAACAACAACCTAATATACACGTGAAAAATTATGCACTAAAACTGCAAATGTATACAATTTAGAAAAAATGTGAAGCAATTTTTAACAAACACAAAAAAAAGTTTATACAAACCTATTACTAAAGATTCAGGGCCACAGAATCCAAGAAATGTCCGCCTCAGGACTCCTTCACCTCCTGTTTTGCTCACCTTCCCCTCAAGGGGGCGCCTGTGTGATGTAACGAGCTCAGGTGTGAAACTGAAAAGAGAGCAGAAAAGCCCGCCAAAATAAGAGCAGCGTTCCTGTCAGTGATGGTGCTGACATATTTTCTGTGCTGCTTCAATATAATACTCACCCACTGTACACCTAGAAAATGTCTTTACCCCCACACAGCTGTGTTATGTAATAATTACACCCATACCTACTCCACAACTCGTTACTATCAAGAATTCCTGCCAGCCAATGTGCAATTGTCATGGGGTGTCTTGCATTAGGCTTTCTGAGGGGAAACCTGCAAGAGTTTGCTGAGACTTCTAGTTCTACAAGTTGTTTCTAAGCCACTCACAGACATATATAGCAGTACAGGGGAAAGAATGATGTCACTTGTAATAGCAAACTGCATATTCCTTTAACAATGACAATTAATATACAGATACAGGTAAAAAAAAAAAAAAAAATATATATATATATATATATATATATATATATATATATATATATATATATATATTGGTTTGTGTGTGAAATAAATATTTATGACATTAAAATGTTTAATATTATACAGAAATTTTTTACCAGTCTTTCACAACTTTTTTTTTTTTAACATGTGGGACATGTAGGAACAATGCTTCTTACAGATAGGGAAAAAGATCATTGGTGTCAGTAGTAACTGATCTGAGAGTCACAAATTGCTCATTGCTCAAAGAACCCCAGCAAAATCCAGAGGAACCTTGGTTTAGAAGCACTGTAATACACTGTAACAGGGATTTATATATGAAAGAAATAAAAAACAATTAGAGCAGGTTCACATCTCTACTGCCTCTAAATTGTGACCCCCGCCAAGGAGACGCTACATGTAAGGGCATGAGGAAACGTTAAACATATCGCAACCAAAAATAATAATATACTGTAGTATAAGGCATTGTGCATGTATGAAATAAAAAAGAATATTCATATAAAGTAATATAGGGCCTGGTTTATGAAAAATAAATAAAATAATACCAATTATTTATAAAAAATAACAACAATAATAATAATAACATCCAATAATACAGGGACCTGTGTATGCAAGAAAATAAAATAATAAAGTATACAGTTGTAAAGTGCATTATTTATGAAAAATAATAATGGACAGTAAAATAGGGCTTTAGGTACATAAGAAAATAAAACAATAATCATATAATATAAAGCCTGGCTTATGTAAAAAAAAAAAAAAAAAATCAACAATAATAATAATATGCAACATTGTGGGGCCTTGTGTATGTAAGAAAATAAAATAATAATACTATTTAGTTATAAAGTGCAATATTAAAAAGAAATATTCATAGACATTAAAAAGAGTCTAGTTGACAGCAATATAAGGCTTTATGTACGTATAAAAAAAAAATTCAATAATAATAATATACAGTATAAAAAGGCTTTGTGCATGTGACAAAATAAAACAATATTCAAACAAAATAAAGGGCCTGGTTTATGTAAATAAATAAAGCACAAATAATAAAAAGATACAGTAATGTCCATGTTAAAATAATAATTACATAAAGTAACATAGGGCTTGGTTGTAGTATAATGATATATATGATATAATAGTATCATATATTCCTTTGTCTATGGAAGACAATAAAACATTTATTAGAGATATACTGTATATAATGAAATATGGGGTTGGTCTTACAAAATAAAAAAAAAACATAAATATGAATTTAGTGCTTTAGGTAAAAAAATTTAAGTAATAATATGCAGTAATATCATGTATGTCTTTTTTATGGAAGAAAATAAAACAAAAAGAATAATAATAATATATAGTAATATAGGTTCTGGTTTATGTAAGACGATAAAATATTAATAAAACATAGTAATATTTTGTCAGGTGTATGTAAGTACATGTAGGTAATGATACACAAAGGATATAGAGAAAACATTTTGGGTTACCTCAAACCAAAATGCGGTTTATTGACATCTATATAGACTAAGTGTATATTTAAAACAGTTACTCAGGGTGGCTTTTGGACGTCTGCCTGCAGCTCACCCACATACCACAACTAAAATACTCCATATGAGAAGACAACACTTTATTTTCCCTGCTGGATCACTGTCATTTACTTCTACTAAGACAGAGATGTCATAATCATTGTGCATATGAAAAACCTGGAATAAACATTTCAAGCTTCTATCACACCGTTCACTCCACTCGGACATCTGGAAACACCAGCAGTATGTCCAAATTGATATCAGTCTCACTATCAAATCACTTACAAGAAGCAATTCGGTATCTTAAGGCTCTTAATGCGGTAAAAAGTCCCAGCAATATTACTAAGTCTTCCCTTACCCCTGAGGAAGCCCGGTTTGGGCAAAACGCGTCGGGTGGGACACCTTACCGCCATTGCTAACCTAGTATGATACTAAACTATATTGATATTTTTTGCGAAACTAGTGGTTATATGTTAGCCTAGGATTCATTTATAGAGACACAGCTTTTAATCTTTTAAATTATGTTGTTGGAACAATAAAAGTTTGTGTTTTTAAATTTAACTCTGGTTGCACTTCAAAAGCCTGGCTTTCCTTCCCTCCTCTTCTTCTCTTCCTCCTACAGATACAGATTGGTCATTCTTGATTTTGTTAAAGTTTGTCTTAAGTTTGTTATTTTGTTAAATCTAGAATAATTTTAATTTAAAATTAAATTAAATTGAAATGTTTCTAGTTAACGTAAAAAGTACATGCACCAAATAAAAGTAATGACAAATCAAGAATCTCTGCAATGGATACTTTTTGGATTATCTTTAGGGCCCTACATCTCCCCGTTTCTGGGAAATTCCGGTTCGCAGGAGGTAAGTGGCTAGCAACGTGTGACAGGATAGCACAGTATAATAGCTATAGTTTTTCTGTGATGTGGTGGTGCTGCAGCAATAAAATTTTAGGGGTTAGCCACAAGATCGCCCCCCCCCCCCTTCCACGTATCATACATTTTATTATACCAACAGCCCCTCTTTCAGGAGAAATTGGTATTTAAATAACATAAGCGGACATGACAGGGCACCATGGTATAGTAGTGATACAATTTTAGTTGGGGGGGGGGGGGGTAGCCACAAGAGTCCCCTTTTATACTACATTTTCCTTCCTTTACTGTTAAATTGTTCTTGTGATGATGCCGTAGTCATGAAATTTTAGGCGGAGTTAGCCACAAGCATTTGTGAGCCACAAGCAGTCACATTTCCCTTTTCCCAGAGTAATTGGGATTCATAGAGAGCAAGGGGATGTCTAAGTGTGACAGGGTAGGCATGATATGATGGGTATAACATTTTAATGTTATTTTAAGAATTTTTCTACTGGCTCCCACATTTCCAGTTGCCAACATTGCCCTCTGTTTCAAAAAAATTGGGGTTCAAAGAATGTAAGTGTCAAGCTATGTGTAACAGGCAGCTCACCATCCCCTCAGTCCCTCTCACAGCAGCGTCTGCAGATTTGACTACAGGCGGCAGTGAGCGGCAGTGAGCGGTACTGAGCGTCTCCCCTAAGCCAGGGTTCCATGTCATGAGGAAGGGGTAACCCTGCTGTAGACCAAACCTCTGTGTTATATTCAGCTTTGTCATTCCTGTCCTTTAAGCTTTCTTATTTGAGGTTTAAAGAAAACTGATTTGGGAAAATGGTGGAAGCTGGAGGAGTTGTTTGATATGACATAGTATCATATCCAGTAAGTAACATATCCAAGTCATCACTTTGTTTTAGGGGTTGTGAGGGAAGTATGAAGCACATATGGTCATCATATCCGGGAGTCGTGTCTGGTCTAAAGTATTAATCTCCTAGGCAGTAACCCCAAGTGTGGCTCGGGGTAAAAAAAAGCAGCTGAAAGCGGTAACCCCCAGCCACACTAAAAGCTAAAAATAAAATAAAAACTTACCTAGTCCCACTGGCTTCCTCCCATGTCCTGCCCGTTTGATAACATCCTCTGGCCACCTCCTCTTCCTTCGATCTGTGCCCCGGCAAGAGCGCCGACGTTCCCCGGTGCGTACAGTCATCACTAGGAGCATGGCGGTAATTTCAAATATTTTGTATTGCATTCAGTATTATTAATGTTTATTTATTTATTTAATTTATTATTTTGACATGATTTTGTGTTTCAAACGTTATTATACTCATACTATTATATTATCCTGTAAAATAAATGTTTATTAAAGACAATTTACTGCTTTTAGATATATAAATTCAGACAGAAATGAACCACCCAGGAGGTTAAATCTAATCTCTCATCCTTTTTACCAGCTGTCACCCTGTTCTTATTATGGACTGAAATGCCACTGCCCACACTTTCCAAGAAGCTGTTTTGCAATGTACTGTTGGCAGCCAGAATTGCCCTCACTAAGGCGTGGAGGTCTCCGAGTATAGCCTTCTCAATACTGAAAGCAAAACTGAATTGGATAATGGTAAATCATGACCCACCTTGCATTTTCCATTGGTGTGGATTATCTCCTTTCCCCTATCTTTTCTATATTCCTCACTTCATAGGTATTTTTTATATGTACAACCTTGTTATGAGATAGTTGTACTGTTTTGTAAGTTAAATGTCTACTCCTATGGATTTATACCTTTTTAGTTTCCTTTTAAAAAAATATTGAAATTATATATATATATATATATATAAAATATATATAAAGATCATATATGCCTTTGTAATATATACTAAAAAAACACTTCTAATATACAGTACAATAATAAAACATTCAATAATAACATACAATAATATATAGTAATATATATATTTGGTGATGAAAATACTGATTTAAATATTGGTTCATCCAATTGAGATCACACACCGAGGTATACGTTTTAAGCTAGGTTTATTGAAGGTTGCAGATAAAATAACAAAAACGGCAAAAGAAAACCTTGCCTGTCCGGCACTTTCTACTTTACTCAGGTTTGAGCTCATTCACACAGACCAACTTTCTGTGTCCCTAGGCAGAGAGAGAATGACTGAGCTCCTGGCTCTGTTATATCCCCACCCTCAGTGCTGCTTCATTAATTACCTCACAGGTGAGAGTCTTCCACCTGCTACCTCACATAGGAGAGGAATCTTGGGCAAATATACCTCCCTTCCACCACCAATCCTGCATTGGTGTCACAATATATATATTTCTTTATTTCTGGAATAATTTATGCTGATGTATGTATATATTAGAGTCATTTATTATTCAGATAGTACCAGGTCTCTTCCTGTTGGGGAAGCACAAATCCTAGAAGTATTATTTAAAAATATTACTTGCTGGGGTATTTCCTACTTTTGTATCCAAACTCTTCCAGTAAAACCTGTTTTTATTACTACAAAACTTGTGTAATTTCTATAGTGAATGACATGTTCCACTCGCTTCTCATCAATAGGTATTGCTGCATAAAGCCCAGGGATAATCATGTGAAATATTCATAGATGTTTGAACTGGAACTGTCAGTATGCAAAGTGTATATCTATGCATGTTTGTATTTGTAGTTCCAAAGCAGCTGGGGGCTATATGTTTAAGAGGATCAGTTTGTTTTACACCGGAATGGGACAGGTTCCTATTCATACAAAAGTCTTCTACAGTATGTCATGCAGTGGTGAATGATATGTGTCAAGTTTGTATTGTTTTGCATACTATTATACAGACCCCTAGGAAGCAGCAGTAGACCCCCTCCCTCTCCTTGCAGCAGGGCTCAAATAGCATTTCCCATAAGCCCGCCCCCTGCTGGATCCCAACCAGACAACTTTGAGAATCTCTCCCCGCCCTGGCTGCATTGCTGTGCTTTGCTCGGAAAAGGGGCTTTGTGTGTACCCGTTTGGGAAGACCCTGCACACTGGATGTAAGTTGTTTTATATATTTGCTGCATAATGCTCGTTTCACATATTTTCTGCAATTGTATTTATATAGCATTTTCTGTTTCTTTTTTTTAATTTGGATGAGCTGGATGATTCATGCTTCAAACTTTCCCCTTTCCTTTCCAAAACTTTGTGTTTCCTTTAGATTCAGTGTAGTTCTATTTATAAGTATAAGGCAGGGCATTGCTATACAGTAAAAGGGCATTTGTAATCGGATTTCAGGTTTATGGAAAGTGATACTGGGGTGATGGTCATACAGGAAAGCTTTCTTATACCTAGAAGTATAGAAACTTTCTTTTTATAATCTGTGGCAGTTGATATAGAAGCTTTAGCATTAGGTGGACAGGGATGGTGAATAACATTAATCTCAAAGTTGAGGGAATTAGGCAGTGAATGGTTTAAGTAGTTTTCTTTTACTACTTTATATGTTAAGACAAAATTTTTCACACCACACATTGATTGCATTGACAAACATACTTGCAGAATGAGTAGTAATTTTATATTTTCCTTCTACTAAAGGAAAGAATTATGTCTTACTATGAATCACGGTTTATAGCTAAAACATTACAGGGAGGGGATTAATTTTATGTATACGTGAAACATCTAACAAACCATGAAACTGGCCATGTTCTTCCCACATCCCATGATTGGCTTCCCTCCAAATTTGCCTTTGGCTGTGTTAGGAGCATTAGATTGTGAGCTCCTTTACAATACAGTGATATACCTGTGGTTTCTGAAAAGTGCTGCATATTTTGTCAGTGCTATACTGTATATAAAGATAATTAAAAAATTATTAAACATGATTTCATTTCATTTTTTGTTACGAAAACCAAACCCAGCAAACAAAACACCTGCAATCTTTTTCCATCTTGTATTTGATCATGTATTACATATTTTACCTAGTTTCACAATTAACCAAATTCTGGTGGTTAAATTTGTTGGTGGTATATTGCTTGGATTCTGGCAATAACTTGTGATTATTGGAGGATAGAAAGTAGTTGAAAAACATCATGTGCATGGCCAGCTTTACAAGGACCCTGACCCAAATGGTGTAAGACTGCTGCTCATGTATTTAGAAAATAACATACATATAAATAACTATATATATAAAATAGAGAAAGGTCACATTTTACATAAACAGAATATAACACAACATATACACGGCATATTGTCAGCTTTCAGAACTTAAACTGATGCCTTATCTTAGTTGGGGATGTCCTATATGTAGCGCTTGGCTATGTCTCCTGCATTATGTTTGCTGAGAATTGCCAAGAGAGGGTAATTGTATAAATGGGTTTCTGATACGTTGTTGTATAGATCAATTCATGGGAGAAGCTCTTAAGCTGCAAAACTGAAAAATTAAGCGTTGTAATGGACACTCAGGGGTTAGACTATCGAATTCCCATAGAGTGTGCTAACGGATAGTAAGCTGCTTTTTCAAGGAATTCCATTTGCTCACTTGCAGGTTACTTTATAAAAGCAGGAAGAAGACAAAGTGGGGGTGTTGCCCACATGAACCAGTTCCAGTTTGGTGCTATACCAGTTTTGGTATAGCAATTCCTTGCAAGTGAGGCAAGCTGCTTATCAGAATAAATTACGGCTATGTGGTCTCCAGATATGTGCCATCACACCTTCTATTTGATACTTCTACCTTCTTTATTGTTTAACATGTCAGCAGTTGATCAGCTAATATAATATAAGATCACATCTTTGAGTTGCATCTTAGAGTTGCTAAAATGCCCGCATAAAATAGGAACATTCCAGATATGGAAACATGGTAGGGTCACTGAGCACTTAGATCTCACTATTGACATTTTTAAGTGCTGACTATGGAAAAGCATAGTACAACATTTTATATGATGTTAAGTTGCCTCAATAGGACTCTGCAATTGGCAGCTTTTTATTTAGTAACATGATGGTTTTCCTATGGATTTTGCATGTGCTGCATTTCAAATGTTGTGCAGTATGCATGTATCTCAAGGCAAACCTTTTTTCAGTTATGTTGGTGGTAGGGAGGTTAGGTTTAGACCAGTTTTTTAGGTTTTTATTGCCTTCTGTGTTCCCATTAGAAATAGTAAACCCTTTATTTGTAGTTGTGACCATTTAATGTCTGTGGGCTCCTTAATATAACTTTGAATTTTCATACTTCGGGTTAACCATTGGTGGCTGTGTATTTTATCCCCTTTACTTGGAAATTTTATTAGGTAATTGGTGTCTTTATATAGAAGCCATTGTGTATTTTATACCTATTTGTTTTTTATAGGTACGCTTCTTTTTGAAGTTAACTGGAATTCTTTCTGTTGATCTTTGCTTTCTAGGTAACATTCTGGTTAGATTTACAGGTCTGTACTTGTTTGCTGTTCTTGAAAGCACAAGGAAAATCCCTAGCTCAGGGTGTTGTTCTGTTAAATGATACCTTCATTTTCAGTATAAGTATATTATATTGTGTAAAGTTACATCTATCATTGTCCTTCCCTGAAAGAAAAACAGGTTTCAGTAATACATTGTCATGAATTGTAAAGCAGTCTCCTTTCTTTAACTGATTTCACATGAGAACCAAGATATTTCTCTTTTCTGTCAGCTTTAGTCTAATTTACATCTTTATACATAAAATTTCATTCAGCTACTATTATGTTTCTCCTAGTTGTGTAAATAAATACTGTAACAACTATAGGTAAATTCGAACTGTGTGCATGGGAAAAATGTATTTTCATTACATTTCCTCATTCCTTTTTAAAAAATGCCACATCTACAGCAATCCTGCATTGAAAGATCAAATAGTGTTATCAGCGGATTCCCAGTTTCCCTCTGTGAACTACAGGATAGCCTGTAGTTATGTTATGGAGATGAGTGGAAGGGAATGTGTTTTGTAGTCCTAACACACGTCCTGTCCTAGGTAAAGCTGATTCTCTGCTATATTGTACAGTAAGGGCTCTATTTATAAATCAATCAGAGCCATATTTCATTTCTTTAGGAAGATCAGTTCAATGGGAGCTGATATGTTGAGCGGTCGCTTTACATTTCTCATTGTTACTTGAGCAAAAACATGTTATTTATTACAATCCTGGGAAACCAAATCCCAAAAATTGTATATTTGGGGTAACATTTTAAATAATTCTATATCGGTTTTCCCATGTGACCATTTCTCAGTAGTATAATAAGCTACCACAGCTAATCCCTGGAATATTGAAAATACTTACTGTATATACTCATTCTACTGAGCAAGGCAGTTCCAAGGTTGCTGCATTCCAGCTTTAAATTATACACATCGTGATTTGGCCAGAAAGGAAAGTCTAATATTTGACTTTTAAATCCCCTTTAAGTGTTCATAATTTTTTCTTATTCCATATCTTTAATACATACGATATGGTAAGATATGTCAAAGAGGAGAAATATAAGAACAGTAAGAAAAGAACATTGATAACATTAATAAAATAAACAGTGTCCTGGCAGTTACTTTGACCCACCGTCCTCTGTACAAACCTGAAGAAACATCTACAAGTCATGAAGTTTGAATGGAGTAAAGTCAGAATTTCTTTTTGTTGCAATTAATATGTGGTCAGTGGTTCAAATTAATAAAGCAAGGCAGTCAAAATGACAGCCAGGAAAACGAGCACTTTCAGAAGGTATTAGTAGCCTATTGATCTTTTGTGACAGGCTTTTTTCAAAGCACACTTGTCACATTTGATAATAGATTGCTATGTGCCCAGGTACTATCATAAATGTGTTATGATACTTGTATTGCAACTTAATAGCTAATAGCTTAACTAATAGCCGTTAAAATGGAACTGGAAGCTGTTCCCAAAAAATAAAGGCAGAGGGCAAAAGACTAGTCGCCAATATTGCCTGTGGTCACCTGCAGCTTATCTTTCCCCATTATTGAGTACAATATCTTGTTCTATGTTGTGTCTTTGTTTGTAGGGAACTATCTCATGAGATGCAGGGCATCGCTTTCTCATTTCAGAACCTCCAACAAAGGGAACAGTGAGCAGCACAATGGAGACATCACCAAAGATCTCTTCAGATCTTCTCCGACTGGTAGAGGCAATCTATGCCTTAAATCTTACTATGCAGTAAAAAAAAGTAGAAAAAAATGTTTTAGTACTTTAGGGTTTGGTTATTTAACCTCTTCATGACCGCAGTATGTGGTAAGACTACATGAATAATGCAAAAGAAAACTAGGAATATACAACAGTGTTGCTAGTTTTAAGGCTTTTAAGGCTAGAAACTGAATATTACGCCTCAAAAATTTTGCTAAGTAAACTCTGGTTAAAAGTGAACTATATTTGCCTGCCTATGTTTTATCTTGTAATATTAAGTAGCAATGAGATGCAAACCAACACCGGAGATCTGGGAGGATATTGAAATACTAAAAATATACTACATATTAAAAGAAAAAAAAATGAATGCTTTTGCATACTAAGATTTTGTTTTTGTTTTGCAGAGTAAAATTTTTCTACATTAAAGAAGACAAAGCTTAAACCTCAAGAATACGTAATGGCTTCTCTCATCTCTGAAAACTTGAAGTTTTTTTCTCTGTTCTTCAAGAGCAGAGATGTTATGATATTCAATGGGTTGATTGCCCTTGGGACTGTGGGAAGCCAGGAATTATTTTCTGTGGTAGCATTTCACTGCCCCTGTGCTCCAGAGAGGAATTACATGTATGGACTGGCTGCTATTGGAGTACCTGCTTTGGTTTTGTTTCTTATTGGGATTATGCTGAACAACCACACGTGGAATATGGTGGCAGAATGTCGAAAAAGAGCCATGAAGAACTGTTCTACTCCAGCTACTTTCCTTTTATTTGGGTCCATAGCAGGGAGGGCTGCGGTGGCACCAGTCACATGGTCTGTGATTTCGCTACTGCGTGGAGAGGCCTATGTATGTGCCCGTAGTGAATTTGTTAAGCCCAGTACATTGATGGGATTGGTTGCAGATGTTGCACCTGATACCATGGCTAGAATCCCTTGTAAAGATACACCGAGCAGCATTTTGGCATATAAAGATGAAGTTATCAGGACATTACAGTATGAATCACAGGTAATTAAAAAATACTTTGCAAGCTGTCAACATTCTTAAAACTCTTGCACTGCATTTGCATAATATTATGGTAGGCAGAATAATAATATTTGTAGGCTGACTGTGTTATTACAAAATTTTGATGTCAGTAAAACAAAGCTCCATTCCAACTGTCCCAATTTACACCAATACACTGGTCAACAATGCCACATGTTAAGAGAAAAATTTCCCATACGGTAAAAAAAAAAATGCTAAATAACTGTGTGTTTATCATAGTTTGCTAAACACAACACAATTGTGAATGCAGATGGGATTGACTCAAAGACCTACACACGATTGGGGTTCTATTGTTGACACAGCTGTTGAAAATAAGTGACTTCATTCATTAGTTTGTTAATGATGACTTGTTTTACCCAGAGATGGCATGTCCATGTGAAAGAATTTGTATTGGACACTATACTGGAGAATCTGATTCCTGTTGGTAAACAATAGGACATCTATTAGCACCTAGCTGTTAGGTCCCTTCTTTACATTATACCATCAGGAAAGCACCAACAAACTTTACTGTTTAAAATTAAATGTAAAAAGAAGTATACTATTACATTTCTATGTTTCTGTCATTAGTTAAAGCTGCATACACACGTGCAATATTAGTCGCTGGAAAGGATCTTTCACAATCCTTTCCAACGACTATTATTGCACGGTGCATGAACGAGTGTTGTACATACAGCACTGTTCTGCTCTATGAAGAGGGGAGCATTAGGATCCTGCATTAGGATCTTTAGTCATCCATCATCCGTGGATCCACCAGGACAGTCTTTCAGGCGATGGTGCTGTACACACACCAGATTCTCAGGCGAGAACCTTTCGATGTGTGTACGTAGCTTTAGACTAACATGGATTTCACAATTTTGCTACTTCTGGATTTAAAAATAAAAGCTTATGGCATGGTAGTATTTTACATTTAAACTGCAGAGTCCTGATAAAGGGAGAGGGGGTTAAATCAAAACACCTATAGGTATAAAACTAAAAATACTGTTTTAGTGTTCCTTTTGAAACCTGCACTAGAAAACATCCACTAAAGGCATGTTTAGGATAGCAGTTTTTGCAAATTCTTTCAGAAAATGGTTAACATTGGACTCGGTGGGCCTGATTTGTGAAAGCACTACAAGGCTGGAGAGCTTTTGTTAGCAAATGTTTTCAATCCTGGACCAAATCTATTCCAGGTTTGCTGGATCACCCAGGTTCACCGATGAAAGTGTATCCTCTCCAGCCTTGGAGAGCTTTATTAAATCAGGCCCAATGGGTCTATTAGTTATTGTTTATTTGACAAGAAGTAGGAGGTGGCAGCTTTGCCGCTTGCTTTTCTTTGTACACTACATGCAGAACACAGGAATGGTTTACTGCCCCCATAGAATTAATTGGGGGCGGCTAAAAAAGCTTTTAGTTTTTATTCCAAAAAAAGTAAACTTAATGCCAGGCTTTTGCAGCTGCTTGCAAACACCCATAAAAGATTATCACTGACAGCTTGTCTTTGCTCCTGGGAGAATGTATGAAGCTGTAAAATATAGCTAGTCTGAACATGCCCTTGATCTGGTTATTATATAAAAAACAATCATCTGTTTGTCTGATTCAGTAAGTAAGTATAAACTTAATACGTTTCAATTAACTGTAGCAAGATCAGGTAAAAATGATCTTGCTACAGTTAATTTAAACATAACATATCACTTGCTAGATTTTGCACCATCTTACAATATACTTGTAAATATGCAGAAGTATTTTTTTTTTTCTAATACAGCCCATTTAAGTGTATACGTTTCTCTTTTTATATGGCTTTTGTCCTCATAAACTAACTTAACCCCCTCTGAAAGTAGCAGTAGTATACACTTTAAATGGGCAATTTTTAAAACCTGATTGCACCACTAAGAAGATCAGTTACCAACAATATCAAAGTAATACCTGTTGTGTGAGGCAGTCAGGTAGCATATAGTAGTGTATGGTTTTAATGAGTTGAAGCATTGTGCTGTTATAAGAGATATTACTTCCCACAAGTGTAATTTACACTGTATGTAACCATTTGTTCCATCAAAATGGCCGCTCTCCGTTGGACTTAATGGGGTAAAGGAGACAGATGCAATAACAAAGTGCATTAGTAGTGCATAAGACAACCAATTTTAGTAAAAAGGCTACTACAACACAATATACAATATTACAATGATGTAATGTATGAGTACTAATTGCACAAACAATGGACCTACCTGTAAAAGCAAGCCCTAATTGAAAGACATGTAGTTTGCACAGACACTTTAGAATAACTTTTTTTATCCTTGATTGCATATCAGCACTGCTAATCTCTCTGAGACCATTCCTGTCTTGAAGCATGTACATGATTATACATAATGTGTTTTTTGAAGACAATGACAATGTTTGCATGGATAACAGTTAATATTAAGAATAATTTCTTTAAACAGTTAAACTGCAGATTTAGATGTGACTTTGGAAGTTATTTTAACATGTTAAAGTTTACATGAGTTTTTAGTATATGAGTTTATGTATAATTTAACTGTATTGGTAATTTGTGTGTGGGGCAGTACAAAAACATGACTTCAAAATGTAAAACATATAAAGTATAATTCGTTTAAAGTCTGCCTTCCTGGTAGTCTTTTCATAAGACAAATGTTTCACAAAAAGTGCTAAAATTACAAGGCAAATCAATACACAAGGAAATCCAGACATGCATTCCATTGTATATACAAGGCAACACTTGTAATTGCTTGAAGCTAAAATTCCCAAGGAACAGATTAGAGGAGGATAAAGGATGTAAAACTAAAGCCGCGTACACACTTCCAATTATAGTCGTTGGAAAGGATCTTTCAGGATCCTTTCCAAAGACGATGCACTGCACGATGCATGAACTAGTCCTGTATATACAGGACCATTCTGCTCTATGCAAAGGGGAGGGGGTGAACGACGGAGCGGCAGCCTGCTGCACGCTCTCCCCCTTCCCCTGCATTATGATCGTTTGCTGTTCATTGTACGTGGATCCGCCAGGACGGTCATTTGGACGATGAACGACACGCGCTGTACACACTTCAGATTCTCGTCCGGTATCGGTCCTGCAGCGATTATCTGGCGAGGACCATTGGAAGTGTGTACGTAGCTTAACTGTTAAATCTTCTGATCTATCTGATCAGTTCTGGTCTGGTGCTAAGACACTAGACAAGCAGAAGTCCTCCCTGTGTCATTTGACTCCCCACCCCATCCCCCCAAATTATCAGGTAATGGGAAATATGGTGGAATCATTTTCTGCAGGTAACTGTTGAGAAACTTTATAAAACCATTCAGGAAAATGAACATACAGGAAAACACATTACAAAAATATTTTACTACAGTTCAAAGTACAAAGGATTTAAATAACTCAACATCCCAAAATTGTTTTAGAAAATGGCCCTATTCACTTTGCAATTTTATTTTTAATATAGTTTTTGGTCATTTAAATATCTTAAAATATTTATATTCGGTCCTCCTGATGCAAATCCATGGGTAGAATAGCTGCAAGTAATTCATATGGGTCTGGTCACACATACCCCTTTCACTTTTCTGCAAAACAAGTCAGTGTGAGGGCATTTAGGTTACGGGGTAGAGAACAAGACAAGCACAGACCACTGGACTTAATTGTACCATGTGGGGGTACATGACTATAAAAGAATAAAGAAGTGAGACTAAAGTTAGGTTTTAGAGTGTAAAGCTCTTCAAATGTTGTCCAAAATGTTTGTTGCCTTTTTTAATTTTTTTTTCTTTTAAATTGTAGTTTATTGGTTGGATTCTAATCGCTGTAGTTGCCTCAACCATCTTTTTACTCAAGTGCCTGCAACACTGCTGCTCTCCTTTGAGTTACCACCAGGAGGCCTACTGGAGCCAGTACCGCTCCAGTGAGAAGGAACTTTTCAACCGAACCGCCGATGTCCATGCAAAAGTACTTGCTGCCAGTAATGTCAAGCAGTTTTTTGGTTTTGTTGCTTTGAATAAAGAAGAGAAGGAAATGGTAACTGAATACCCAGTGGATGAGACACAGCCAAGCCCTCAATGGAATGAAATAACTGGAGTCTATCTGTATAGAGAAAACAAAGGTTACCCCCTATATAGCCGTCTACATAAATGGGCCAAGAAGGTCATTGGGAATGGTACAGATGCAGGAAGCAGAGAAATGGCATTACTAGCTGTTTAAAACAATGGATAATGAACTTGGTAGCATTACCATCAGGAGAACACACAGCCATGAATCTATACTCAGGAAATCATAGACCATCCACCATACATGCATTGCCTGGAACATCATACAACCTATGCAATGTTTCCTTGCCAAGACTGATTTAACTGATCTTGATATTTGGATAAATGCTCCCTTATCACCATTTGGAGATGAACTCCAAATCCTTCTCCATAGCAGAGTATGCACAGCTGTAACTAATCTTAGCAGAGCACAATAGGAATGACACACTTATTTTCCGTTATAACAGCCAGCCCTTCTCTGCTGCAGTCACTGTGCATGTCTGTCATAGAATTCAAGAGTCAACGTTCTTTTCAGAGAATCTGTGCTTGTTGTAAACCTTTCTATATTGACTGAAATATAAGCGATTCATGTGGTGTACTGTTATAACTAAATAAATAAATCTGGTATTGGCCAAGGATAGTGCTAAAAGAAATCTGAGATGATGGCAACTGGAGGGGATCTAAGAGGTCAATGCCACTGGATACCGGAGCAGAGAAAAAACATTTCAATAACTTGGCTTTCTGCCCTTTACAGAAACTGTTTCCTAAATACCAAATTTCAACCAACAGGGTTTTATTTCAGAGATAATTGATCCCATCCAAAAATTTCAGCTCTAATTTATTTATCATTTTAATGATCTGTGCATTCATCTACTTGAAGCAGCCTGACATGCTGGTGGCTGAAAGACTGAAGAAAGACTGGTTAGTATCTTCTATCTGTTAAAACCAGTACACCATTGTTATATTTTTTGGTAATGGTAACCTCCTTGTTTTTTCAGCTAAAAGCTGAACTCCAGGTTGTTCCCTACCTCCAACTTTTTTTTGTTTAAAAATACCGCAATATAACTATCCAGGTTACTCACTTAAATCCCAGGTCACATGAAGTTTCAGTCCCCATTCTTCTTCTCTCTCCTTTGACACATGGGGGGGAAGGTTCTACTTGGGTGTCATTATTACCACCTGGGCGATCCTATCAGTTGTCCAGCAGTGGGTCATTTAAGGATCTAAAGTTCTGAATGAAGTTAGCATAACAGGACCGACCAGCGTTTGCACATCTCAAGCCCTGGATTACCAGCCCCTTTCATTTGCACAGATATGGACAGGACACCAAGGTGTAAAGTATTTTTGTAAATTCCCCTTAGAAGGGCTTCAAGAGAAATGCCGCCATAGCACCAACCACATGCTTTATTCTACCTAATTTCTTATTTGTGTATTTATTAAAGCTAGCGCATAAAATGTATGTTGCATCCATGTATGATCATGTATTAGGCAGGTACACACATTTTAAACATGTCAGGGATTTTTTTTATTAGTTTTGGCAAATCTGGCAATGCACTTTACCTGGGCTGTTGTGTCTTGACATTTTATTAAAAATGGTTTTGTTGAAGAAATTCATATAAAAATATTAATAAAATGTACATTTTATTCAAGAGACGACATTTTTGCCTACACCTCAGGAATTGTAATTGTAATACAAATATATGTATGAATGCTTTTTCTATTAAATATTTTGTATTTTCACAAAAAGATACATTTGTTTTCAGTTTAGTGTCTTAGTTATCTTTTTGATTTTTTTTTTTTTTTTTTTTTTGCAGTGACTTGTATTTGTGAAAATACAGAACCACCCTATGATATACTGTGTTTTTTCAAACTAACTCCCTATTGGCGACAATGCTTCTTCTCTAAAAATACAGTACAGGAAATGTTGTTTTTATAGACAGTGGCAAGGTTTTACTAGATAAAAATGAAAAAAAGCCTAAAAAAATGTAGGGTCTGTGTCAACATCCTTTTGGGCAGTGACAGTTTGATTTGACTTGCAGTTGGCCATCTCCTAACCTGCTCAAGCTGGTTTTGTATTTATATTGACTTTCCATAAGTATGCAAACCCATTTAAAATGAACAGTAGAAGTATATTACTAGCCATGACAGATTGTCATTGCAATACCAGATTTTCTTGTTTCCTTGAAAATGAATAGGGGAACACCAAACTGATATGCTTTAAAGCTTGTTTTTATTCAATATTTCTATATTTTGTGAGTCTTTAAAAAAGATAAATAGTTTTATTGTTGGTATTAAAGTATATATTTATTGCTTATTATTTTATTTTAGTATGTTTTCCAGTATGAGGAACATGAATTTTAGAGTATTATAAAGCCAGTGAAAAACTATTTCCATTCCACTCTCCATAGGAACAGTGAATTAAGTCATCATGAGTCACCAGTTGTGGGAGTTACGGATAAAAATAACTAGTTGAATACAGAACAAAAACTTCCCTCAGACAGTATGAAGCAATTTCTTTGACAATTTAATAACGTCAGGTTGTGATCAGAGTGATTCTTTTGGGGTAATTCTATTTTTTTTTACTTATTTTTATCCATGGCACAAATAGAAATGTAAAAGTTACTAGAATCAACACAAACCCATACTAAAACATATTGAAACCAAAGAACAAAGAATGTGATATATTGTTAACTAGACTCTAGATGTAGCTCGAAAAATTACTTTAATGACACAATTTCTATGACAGGGTGACACCTCCTACCATCTTCTTTACAATAACCTAAAGCAGCGGTTGCCAACTGGTGGTCCTCGAGAAAAAATTTTGGGGTCTGCGGCTCTGGATGGTGCACCCCTGAGCGGGCTCAGGAGAAGGACTGCGCTGGGGGGATGCACCAGCCAGAGCCGCAGACCATGTCTCCTGTACAGTTCCCAGACTCGGGAAAGTGGGTGGGCTGTGTCCCTGGACACAACCCGCCCACTCTACTATCGGAGCCTCAGATCTGCGATGGGAGAATGGGCGGGGTTATGTCATAATGACGTCACTCTGGGGGAGGTTTCTCCCCCTTTGAGTTACACCCGGCTCCCCACTCATCCTCAGTCGGGAGCCGGTGATTTTAGTGGTCTGCGGGACCAAAAAGGTTGGCGACCATTGACTGGATAAGCCCTTTAATTCCTAATAACCTAAACAATGTAACTGATATCTTCCTGTGCCCCGTATTGGGATTCCTGTCAGGATCAACAGGAACAGATCAACTAGTAAACAGAGTTCTAAAAAGCCACTGGGAATGCAGTTTGCATGTAAAGTATGTTCTATTACAAACATGTTGAGGCAGGGGAGTCCAGTAAAAAGTAGGAGCTTTTATTCTTTTTAAACTATAGGAGAAGAAGATTAAATTGGTTAAATTAACTGATAATTGTTAAAAAACCTACTCTAACCCAGTGTTACCTAGACCTGGCCTAATGTCACACAAACAGTTCATGTTTTAAAGATGTTCAATTGAGTTGTTTATCTGTTCTGCTGAGACATTAATTATCCAAATTGTGCATATGTGATTATAACATACAATATATTTTCTGTTGGACAGGCTTTTGGAACACTGCTCCAATATGTAGGTGCAACATCAGTGTCCAAACAACGGCAATGGAGACATGCACAAAGTGGTTCCCAACTGCTCCTATACAGTTGATTGGGAGCAATTGTGAGTACAGTTAAGCATGTGATACAATACAACAGTTTACCACAAGCCTGAAAGAGGGCAAGTGTATTGGTGGTATGACTACTAGATTTAAAAAAATTTGTTTCCTGTACTTCATGGTTTGTCAGGTCTAGAAAGGGAATTTTCTGTTCCATTTCAAACTCTCTATGGGTTTTTAAAACAACGTCACCAGAAGGGTATGGAATGAAATTTCTCAGACCATTTTTCTAGCAAGGAGAACGAGATAAATGGCAGGCATTCATGTGATTGAATGATAATTTGAAAATGTTCCCCTAATGGTAATTATAGTGTCCAGCTGTTCAATAATTCCTTACAGACTGTGTCAGGCTGATATGTGGTGAAGCCAAACACAAAGCACCACTAAACGGATCTGTACTTCTCAAACCATATGAAATATAAAAATTGTTGTGGTTCA
Source organism: Pyxicephalus adspersus (assembly GCF_032062135.1). Taxonomy (NCBI): domain Eukaryota; kingdom Metazoa; phylum Chordata; class Amphibia; order Anura; family Pyxicephalidae; genus Pyxicephalus; species Pyxicephalus adspersus. The sequence goes on along the minus strand of NC_092867.1, from coordinate 19,685,171 downwards.
TTTACCAGAAGAATGATGTATGGATGTAATTAGTCATCGTGGCTCAGCAAAAGGCCTTATTTGAAAATCCTCTCATAGATAAATATAACTGACTGTATTCCGGACAGCAACCATATTCAATCCCACTGTGAAGGAATACTGTTGATGATTAGAAATTGGAATATGAATATTTACCGTGGGCAATGTGGACATATATGTAGACCATAAAAAATTTAAACTGTTGTTTTTTGGGGGTTAATAATCACAGATTGGATATTAGGATTAGTGTAACCACTTATGACAATGTAAAATAGGAAAAGAGAGAAAAGCAATTTTTTTGGCAAAGAAAAAATATGCTGTATATGTCACATCAAATTTGTATGTTAAACATAACATAAGTTAACATTCCATCCATTAGGAAGTATTTGTTTGTTAACCACTTTAAAATGGCCTGTGCTATACAAAGTTATTCTATTGTTGTCCAGAAACTATTACCTATTCATTGAGTGGACAATAGTGAAGATAAATCCAAAAGAGGAAATATAAAGTAGAATTTAAAACCAAATAGTTTCCTTTTCTAATGCCTTTGCTGATAAGGCTTCCTCAGGGACGGTAGAGACATGTAAACCTAGGTACACACATGCAATAATTGTCGTTAGAAAACGAACGACTAACGACAGATCAACGATTATGCACAATTATTTTGAACGAACGCATTGTACACAATTCTGTACATGCTGTAATAATACGACTGTTCAAATATAATCCACCAATAATGTACACACGCTAGAAACGATCGTTTGAACGATGCAGGAAGTGATGTGTACAGGAGAAAGTGTATCACAGAACAATACATGATCACTGAATGACCGTACACACAATAGATTGCGAATGATTCTCACCCAATCAGATCCACCGGGACAGTTGTTTGTTTCCAGCCACAATCTTCATTCATCGGCGTTGTTGGCCAGTCTTTGTGCACTTTTTTTGTTAGCTTTTTTTGTTATAATCAGAAGATCGGTCATTTGTTTCCAACGATAATTATTGCACGTGTGTACACAGCCTAAGTATTGCTGTTGCACGCGGATAATTGTATACAGTAAAATCATCAAGGTTGTAACTCAATACTTGGTCACAAAGAAAATTCCTGTCTAAAGTTTGGAATGAAACATCAATGATAACATAATTCCTGTCAATCCACATGAATTATGTTATCATTGATATTTCACCCCAAACTTTAAACAGGATTTTCCTTTGTAACCAAGTATTGATTTACAACCATTAACTATACACGTATCCGTGTATAGGATGCTTTCACTGTATACACACCATTTTATATCATAGGAGGTGCAAAAAAAATTATACATTTTCTAATTTGCTCCTTGGCAAGTACAAAAAATCTTTTGCACATTGTATTTCTATTCGATGTACATATATATTGTTTGTGTTCTGTAACATATTTTCTGTATATACATTTGACATGAATATTGTAATATCTGTAATTAATCTAGATTATCACAAGAGTGGCCGTGTTGCTAATATTAAACATTGTATATTCATCACACACTTGTTCTGTGAAGACTTCCAGCAATAAAAATAGCCTAATTTGCAATATTTTTTTAACAATAGCAAATTGTATCTCTGAAATGCTATTTTATAAATGTTTACATTTCTGTTGAGTTCATAGAATGAAGACCAATACCACACACATCATACGCAACTCAAAGCATACAACAGCAATAATTGTTTTAAAACCTGGCCCACAGTTTTCTGGATCTCCTCATGAGACTATGGGGTGGATTTAGGTACCACAGTATACCCTGGATATTTCATCCACATTAACACACGTTTCCAAGTGTCACAGGCAAATCAAGGGACTTTTTAGTAAGTTCTATGATTTGACCCCTAAAAACAAAAAATACACACATTAACACATGAGTGGTTTTATGACAACTACAGCTGTAAATTACTGTGGATTTAAGTGTTAACTAGAGACAATTTTACCTATCTTGATCTAATAATTTGTATGTGCTAACCTCACCTGGCCTGATCTTTGGTACAGAATGTCTGCTGATCATTCCATGCAGAAGTATAATATGACCCAGGACACCCTACGTGCAGTGCCATTCAACTTGTTCATCCTCGTCTTTGGAGCTGGATTTCTTCTCCTCGTATCCTGCCTAATTTTTTGCTGTTATTTCTTCAGGTAAAAGTTGAACGTTGGTGTCAATTTTAGCCTGGCGTTACTACTTAGACCTTGTTCACATGAATCGTTTTTCAGCAGTTGAAAGTTTTATAATAGCTGATTGCCAAAAATGCCAAAAAAAAAAAAACATCAAGCCCTCTCAAGTTTTTTTGTTGCTGTTGGGTTACTGTTAAACCCTAGTTTTAAGATGCTTCTTGTTGTATTTTATGGTTGGTTCCCCTGTGATATTGCTCAATTAATGAAACAGCAGCAAAACCCTGCTTTATAGTAAGGGAGCCAAGGCAGAGTGACATTAAGTGGTTCAAATTACTGAGGAAGTTAGGCTGTTGAAGAATGTAAGTAGTCTCTTATTATTTAGCATAAGGAGCCCTATCTGCCTTTACTGATCTGCATACTTGTTAGAAGTTTAAAAAAAAAAAAAAATGCCAATTCTCATGTGTCTTTTTTCCTACAGCATAAATACATGAAATCAGTTGCATTAAAATGCATTTTAGGTAGCCATCCAATTATTTGCTTTGTTGCTTGTTTACATATAAAAGATGCAGTTTAATGCTTTGATAAGAACACTATAGGAACCCATTCACACTTATGAATGTGCATTAGTTCACATTGGAATATGCGTGCATATTAATATAATCTTGTATTTATATAGAATAGTCTAAGGCTGATTTTGGGAGGGAATCCCCTTTGACTACCAGTATCTCTTTGGGATAAAGAATAAACCAGAGTGCATGGAAGAAACCCACGCATACAGAACATACAAATTATATGCAGATAGTGGCCTAGCAGAGATCCAAACCTGTGACCCTAATGCTGCATAGTTGTAAATGGGCCTTGAAAGACAGTAAGTACACATAGGAGCCAAACAGCATTTTCAGGAGGAGGTCGTCAAAGAATGTATTTCTGTTATGACAGGTTTAGTGTAATGGTCCGTTTACACCATTATGGTGCATTACTATAATACATTTCAATGAGCTGCCAGTTTGCTTTGTGTTAAGGCAGACCATGTGGTAAAGCTATTATTAATTATTGGGATGCCATTGCACCATACCACACTTATACACCTTTTTATGTATTACACATGCATTTGGCAATGAGCACCATGGCACCACAACACGCCACTCAAGACCACCAGACTGTACATTAACTGTTCTTTAACAAGTGCATATATGTAAAGTCTCCCCAAAACTGTCTTATCTGATGCACAGGTAAACTTTACAAAGATCTAGAACTCAGTGAAGTTTGGAAAATGTGAAAGGGACACTGTTCTATTTTTGCTTCTACAGCTGAGAATGCTTTTCACTGCTGCTCATGTTTAGGAAAGTACAGAAAAGTGCAGAAGTACATTTTCACTGTAAACTGTTTGTCTATTTTTTTCAAAACTCTATATAAAACAATAATTGCTATTTTGCAGGTAGCATTAAGGTATTGTTTCATCAACAGTTTTCCCAAAATAGCTTTTGTGTATTGTTCTGGGTATTCACAAACAGTTCATAAACAGAAGTACATATTATTATTACTATTATTATTAATAATAATAATAATAATAAACAGTATTTATATAGTGCCAACATATTATGCAGCGCTGTACATTAAATAGGGTTGCAAATGACAGACAGTGACGCAGGAGGAGCCTGCCCGAAAGAGCTTACAGTCTAAGAGATAGAATGCAGAAGGGCCAGTGGCTGCTGGTTTGCTCTTCAGTATGTAATAGCAAAGTTATTATTTTTATATAAAAAAAGGTTTTTGCTTATTTTTTTCAGACTGAAACATCAGGAGCAGTACAGGAGACGAGGATATAAAAAGGTATTATACAAGCCTGTTAACTGGGTACAGAAAAGAAAAAACTCCAGTAAACTGTGAATTATATTTAGTTATATCTATCTTAAAATCAGACTCTTATTGTTCCCTGAGCAGTAACACTCAACTTTTTCAGCAGTCGGAACCAATCAGGATTCTATTGCTTTATACAGTGCTGCTAGTCTAACACTTTAAACATGGACACAAAAGTGAGAAAACGTTTCTGCATAAGTGTTGCTCATCATGCTTCATTGTTCAGTAATGGAGTGGGCAAGTTCTGGACAAAGCTGTAACATTTAACTGTAATGTACTCTGAAGAGAGATACAGAGCCTGGCTCTGCTTTCTGGGAAGGGGTATCTGGATCACAAGGCAAGAAACAGAATTATAAATCCTAAACAAATTGTCATTATAAGTATTAAAATTGTATTTAGCTGCTTGCCTAAGGTTTAGTTTAAAAGTAACTTCCTCTCCTGGTGTACAGTACAATACAGTGCAGTACAGCTTTATAAGTTTCATAAAGCTTACTATAAGAAGTCATATAAAAACCAATATGTTTATTGTTTAGTATGCATTACTAAACATTATTTATACTTGACTTGTAACTAAATAAACCAAGTGTATTATTGTGTATTATTGTGTATTATTACTTACTAAATCATCTGAAAATATTACATAAAATTACATGTCAGTTGAGTCGATAGTAAAATATCAGGACAACTGTGAATGTAATTCCTAACATTGAAGTCCTCTTATCTCCTCTTTTTTATGTATTAATACCTTTAATAGTACCATCTAAGCATTGTGAGTGAATAACTTCTTGTGCTCTCTGTTCACTTTTATTAATAAGATTGCTTTCATCTGTCTTAGTAAACTGTAGAACAGCTCTACATGCTATAAGGATGAGTGGAGGGAAGGTATTCTGTAGTCTGGCTCTGGAGTGACAAGGTTGGTTCAATATATACGGTAGAGTATGGTGAAAGAACATTGTCACCCAAAGGAGAGGGGTCATTTCAGACCTGTGATAGAAATTTGTACGGTTAGCCACTCCAAGGAACATAGCAAACTGCACCACAGGTCAACATATCTGCATGGGTAGTCCTTGTGTTTTTATGATGGCGGTGCAATTCCTCCAGACCCCCACCACAACGGCAATGGAGACATGCACAAAGTGGTTCCCAACTGCTCCTATACAGTTGATTGGGAGCAATTGTGAGTACAGTTAAGCATGTGATACAATACAACAGTTTACCACAAGCCTGAAAGAGGGCAAGTGTATTGGTGGTAGGACTACTAGATTTAAAAAAATTTGTTTCCTGTACTTCATGGTTTGTCAGGTCTAGAAAGGGAATTTTCTGTTCCATTTCAAACTCTCTATGGGTTTTTAAAACAACGTCACCAGAAGGGTATGGAATGAAATTTCTCAGACCATTTTTCTAGCAAGGAGAACGAGATAAATGGCAGGCATTCATGTGATTGAATGATAATTTGAAAATGTTCCCCTAATGGTAATTATAGTGTCCAGCTGTTCAATAATTCCTTACAGACTGTGTCAGGCTGATATGTGGTGAAGCCAAACACAAAGCACCACTAAACGGATCTGTACTTCTCAAACCATATGAAATATAAAAATTGTTGTGGTTCATTTACCAGAAGAATGATGTATGGATGTAATTAGTCATCGTGGCTCAGCAAAAGGCCTTATTTGAAAATCCTCTCATAGATAAATAAAACTGACTGTATTCCGGACAGCAACCATATTCAATCCCACTGTGAAGGAATACAGTTGATGATTAGAAATTGGAATATGAATATTTACCGTGGGCAATGTGGACATATATGTAGACCATAAAAAATTTAAACTGTTGTTTTTTGGGGGTTAATAATCACAGATTGGATATTAGGATTAGTGTAACCACTTATGACAATGTAAAATAGGAAAAGAGAGAAAAGCAATTTTTTTGGCAAAGAAAAAATATGCTGTATATGTCACATCAAATTTGTATGTTAAACATAACATAAGTTAACATTCCATCCATTAGGAAGTATTTGTTTGTTAACCACTTTAAAATGGCCTGTGCTATACAAAGTTATTCTATTGTTGTCCAGAAACTATTACCTATTCATTGAGTGGACAATAGTGAAGATAAATCCAAAAGAGGAAATATAAAGTAGAATTTAAAACCAAATAGTTTCCTTTTCTAATGCCTTTGCTGATAAGGCTTCCTCAGGGACGGTAGAGACATGTAAACCTAGGTACACACATGCAATAATTGTCGTTAGAAAACGAACGACTAACGACAGATCAACGATTATGCACAATTATTTTGAACGAACGCATTGTACACAATTCTGTACATGCTGTAATAATACGACTGTTCAAATATAATCCACCAATAATGTACACACGCTAGAAACGATCGTTTGAACGATGCAGGAAGTGATGTGTACAGGAGAAAGTGTATCACAGAACAATACATGATCACTGAATGACCGTACACACAATAGATTGCGAATGATTCTCACCCAATCAGATCCACCGGGACAGTTGTTTGTTTCCAGCCACAATCTTCATTCATCGGCGTTGTTGGCCAGTCTTTGTGCACTTTTTTTGTTAGCTTTTTTTGTTATAATCAGAAGATCGGTCATTTGTTTCCAACGATAATTATTGCACGTGTGTACACAGCCTAAGTATTGCTGTTGCACGCGGATAATTGTATACAGTAAAATCATCAAGGTTGTAACTCAATACTTGGTCACAAAGAAAATTCCTGTCTAAAGTTTGGAATGAAACATCAATGATAACATAATTCCTGTCAATCCACATGAATTATGTTATCATTGATATTTCACCCCAAACTTTAAACAGGATTTTCCTTTGTAACCAAGTATTGATTTACAACCATTAACTATACACGTATCCGTGTATAGGATGCTTTCACTGTATACACACCATTTTATATCATAGGAGGTGCAAAAAAAATTATACATTTTCTAATTTGCTCCTTGGCAAGTACAAAAAATCTTTTGCACATTGTATTTCTATTCGATGTACATATATATTGTTTGTGTTCTGTAACATATTTTCTGTATATACATTTGACATGAATATTGTAATATCTGTAATATACTTACCTTCGGTTTTAACCTCTACTTTATGGGCTGGCCTAATATACGTTCTTTTGGAAAGGGAACCCTCAATAAACCTACTGTTATATTTATGCAAATAATTAGATCTAGAAATTAAAATGGAAATCAACAATTGCCATGACACATAACATGCTTTATACAGTTGACTAGTAAATAGAGCAAGTATATTTTGCAACTATTTATAGGCGAATAAGCCTGATTATGTTTGTTTGCTACTGTTTTGCAGAGCTGATCTGTTGTTCATTTTATGTTATTCTAGGTTGTCCTAAAAGACAAAACAAAGAGAGCCAACCTTGTTGGGGTAAGTTTACCATAAGTCATAATTTAGTCATAAATAAATGCATTGTACCTTTGCTTTGCACATGATTTTGGAGTGTCTCTTCCATATTTGTATGTATGTAAATAATATTTGTTTTTTTCTATCCACAGCAAGTGTGTGCAGTGTGTCTGGAGGAATTCAAAGTGAAGGAAGAACTTGGACTCTGTCCTTGTACTCATGCCTTCCACACAAAGTAAGTGCTGGTAAAAAGTATGCTTACTACAAGGAAACATAATCAGATGAGGCCACTCTGCATTTTAAAAAACATTTCGGATGGAGAAAAATGTAATTTTTATCCTTGACCTAATTGTGCAGACTTTCTCTCACTTCCTGTCCCAAAGTTAGGGAGGTCAGTTCTAAAAAGCCACTGGGAATGCAGTTTGCATGTAAAGTATGTTCTATTACAAACATGTTAAGGCAGGGGAGAGGGTCCAGTGAAAAGTAGGAGCTTTTATTCTTTTTAAACTATAGGAGAAGAAGATGAAATAGGTTAAATTAACTGATAATTGTTAAATACCTACTCTAACCCAGTGTTACCTAGACCTGGCCTAATGTCACACAAACAGTACATGTTTTAAAGATGTTCAATTGAGCTGTTTATCTGTTCTGCTGAGACATTATTTATCCGAATTGTGCATATGTGATTATAACATACAATATATTTTCTGTTGGACAGGCTTTTGGAACACTGCTCCAATATGTAGGTGCAACATCAGTGTCCAAACTCATGTTGCACCTACATATAGAGAATGATTTTCATTTTATCATTTAAAAAAAAAAACATTTCGGCAATTAGGTCAAGGATAAAACTTTTCACCCTTGACCTAATCGTGCAGACTTTCTCTCACTTCCTGTCCCAAAGTTAGGGAGGGCAGTTGTCACCAGGAAAGAAAGTCATAGCATCGAATGCATTGTCAGGAATTCTAAAAACAATGTATTTTTAAGGACCCACATAATCAATTGACATACAGCTGACTTTCTGATCTTTCCGAAGACCAAGCAGTACACAGATATGACGTTTTACCTAAAACTTCAGCAGTTCGCTATTTCTTCCAACTAATTCATACATTCAAACAGACAACAGCTGTCTGCTATGAACCAGCCCGGACCATCACTACTCAATGCAAATGCTGCCTGATGTGCACCTTAGGACTCAGTTATACACATAAAGTACATTGGCTATTGTTAAAATTGAACCAGGTTAATAAAACTAAAAATCCCTGCACAGATTTGCTCATCACTAGTGTGACGAAGATTAGGACATTATGAAAGAACTGTGGATTCTACATGAAAGATGTCTGTTCCAAATATTAAGCCATATAAAGGCTGACATTATGTAATAATTTTAATAGTGTTTCAGCTTCTAGAACAACTAATATGCAGTTTGCATTTTTCTAATGCTAAGCATGATCAAAGCTAAAGTCCACATCAATTATGTTTAGTTTTTCACAGAATAAGAAAGGACGACAACATCTGTGAAAGCTAGGATTTCTTCCATTTCTTCTTCTTTGCTATGTATTTGACAAGTGTCATACAAAACATGAAGGAATGGAAATATGACGAACATACGGTTATAATCTTAATTCGTTTTTATTGCTTTCCCCCACTGGAAAGATTCCCCTCATATCCTGTCCAGGTACTGAATGTAAAGACAATATGGGGTGGTCTTTCCATTAGGGACACAGTCTGCACCTAAATTTCCTAAAAAAAATAACATGAACGAGGGCTCCAAAAACAGTGTCAAGTCCAGGGAACATTTTCTACATATTGGTTTGACCCTTTTTTATTTGGGAGTTTTTTTCTGTTTTTTTTTCAACTCCCATACAGCAACATTTTCTCTGATATGGTCCCAGCTGACTTTATTTCATACTGCACATGCCACAGCCCATGACTGTTTAAGTTCTTTGCATGCATGCACATTTTGAAGAGGTACTGGTCAGGACCTTGTTTGAAGAAAATTCGCTGGATCATATAGGAAGTTATTATCCCTGGTAGCCTGCACTTAGGGTGTCGAATTTAATAAAGGACATCTTCACCAAGCATAGCAAAGTTGTTAGAAAATAGGCTGCCATTTCATTATTGTATCCTTTGCAAATGTAAGATGCTTTCATAGTCGCTGTATTTTTTTCCTTATAGGTGCCTTATGAAATGGTTAGAAGTTCGAAACTCCTGTCCAATGTGCAATAAAACCATCTCTGTTCCAATGCCAAGGCCTCCTTTGGAAGACATGTGAATATGTAACTTACCCTTTGTGTATTTTACAGTTGTTTCTATTGAGTTGCTGATTCAAACCTATGTTGATAGGGAATGCACCATGTGCTAGCAATCAAGTGGCTGTTAACAGTTATACACTGTCATGGCAAAGGCAAGATGGGTTTGGTCAGCTGCAGCACAGACCACTACATGTGAGCATTTATTTGTAGGAACCTTGCCTGGGTTATTTGGGGTGAAAGATGTGTGACAGCTATTTAATTGGACATGAGGAGTTGCTTCTGCAATAAAACCCATAGATGGAAGGCTACATTGCATATCAATCAGTTAACATTAAGCTACAGCCAAAAATAGATTAGGAAACCATGAAGAGACACATTAAGGAACATGAGACTCTTGTGAAGGTTGAACTTAGTGGGCAAGGCTGAAAATCCAGAAGGAAAGGACATGGTGTATTTACAGTAAAGAAAAATGAAAGATATATATGGTAGAAATGGAGCAGAGGAAGTGCTGTTAGAAAATGTGGTTAGATAAAGTCAAATGTCTTCTTCAGGAAACCTGTCAAGATAGAAATACGTAGGCTGGTATTGCTGGTCTTTCTTCGGAAACTACAAATTATCATTAAATATTTTTTTAGCACTGACATTACATAGCACTTATTAGCAGGCCATAATAATGAGTGCAATGTTTTCTTAAAGGCTGAGAAGTATTTCATATTGGAAAAAAAAACTTTTTTAAAATATATAATAATTTTGACAATTACAATATTAAACGTCTGAAAGGCTAATATGTGAGCTGATTGGGAGTCTTACTAACTGGCTCCCAACCATTAGTGTGGACAGAGAGTATCAGTATCAACTGGTAATTCCCAAACCTAATACTTTTAAAAATGTATTTCTAGCATGGGCAATCATGCCAAGGAAAGTGTTATCTTAGATTGTAGGTGGGAAGGAATTATACAAGGTCCTCAACCAAAAAAACTTTAAGTTCAGACTGACCTATGTTTATTCCCATTGCAGAATCCAAAGCATTTACAGACCTAGATGTACTGCTTGATTGGACAGCCAAGTGGCAAATGACATTTAATATTGAGAAATGTAAAGTTATGCACTTGGGGGTGAACATGCATGCTTCATACTGTCTAGGGGGATTGCATTTGGGGGAGTCCAGAATAGAATAGGATCTGGGGGTTCTGGTAGATCATAGACCTAATAACAGCATGCAATGCCAAGTTGCAATATCTAAAGCTAGCAAAGTACTTTCTTGTATTAAAAGAGGAATAGACTGCTGAGATGGAGACATTATCCTGCCCCTGTACAAAGCATTGGTCAGACCACATCTGGAATATGCAGTCCAGTTTTGGGCACCAGTTCACAAAAAGAAAATTGTGGAATTGGAGAGTGCAGAGAAGGGCAACTTAACTAATAAAAGGAAAGCTGAACTGAATTTATTCTCCCGTGAGAAGAGATGTTTAAGGGGGGATATGATCACCCTGTATAAATATATAAATGGTCCATTTAGAGAACTCTCTTCCCCCAATATTCACATTGAGATCATTACAAAGAACAAAAGGGCACTCCTTGCATCTGGAGGAAAAGAAGTTTAAGCTGCAGATAAGGAAGGGATTCTTCACTGTAAGGTTTGTGAAAATGTGGAATCAGCTTCCTCAGGAAGTAGCTTCAGCATCTATAGATTGCTTTAGGAAAAAGCTAGAAGCACATAATATACCTGGGTATTAAAGTTTTAAATTAAAGATAACAGAGACTGTTGATTCAGGGAACATCAGATTGCTTTATGGAATCGGGAATTAATTTTTCTCCCGTTGGAGCAAATTGTACTAAGGGGTTTTTTGCCTTCCTCTGGATTAGCTGTGTCCATAGGGTTTTATATCTGGGATATGTTTATTTCCATAGTGGTTGAACTTGATGGACTTTTGTCTTTTTTAAACCAGACTTACTATGTAACCATGTATTAAAGCCAGAGACAGCTGGGCAACAAATATTTTAGGAATAGACAAGCAATGGCAGCCTACATATATTTTGACAGAAGTTCCCTTTATTTGGCAGACTGCCCAGGTAACAAAGCGTGAGAATGAAGCTACAGCAAGTGTTTGTTTGGCAAGTTTTAGTTCGTTTGGAAAGTTTTAGAAAGTAGAAGGAACAGTGTACAGAAATGGAATGGTAAGTTATGTGGTTGGATCTGAATAGTCTCATTATATTCATTATGCTGCAGAAGCATACAGAAAGTATGAGAAATTGATGTTTTACTCAGGAAGATGCTAGGTTTTCTTTGTACATATCTTGTATATACAAATACAAATCCAAATACCTTAATTGTAAGGTATTTGTGTTGCTGCCTGCTTTAAATTATTTGTCACTATATTCATGAGGTTTTTAGCTTATGTACAAAAAATACAGGTTGTTATTAAACTAGTAATTTGCTATATGCATGAAAATGTATTTTTTAGTATTTAAACCAAAACCTAATATTTATTAAGATTTATTCAACTAATACAAAAAACTAATAACTAATAAAAAACAAAAATAGGACTGCCTTAATACATGTTAAAGCAGGCGGTTCATCGTAGAGAGAACATGCTGTCTCTTCTGCAACAAATTTTACCAGCGTGTTCACAACGCTGAACATGCTTTTGCTGACTGTAAATCGAGCTGTGCATACACAGAGTGCAGACTATGATCCCAGCATACCTGGCTGTCGAGAATGAATGCACTTCTATATGTATGCACAGTAGATATGTTATTCTGATGGCTGTAGACCTGAACCTGGAAGAGGATGATCATACTGGTGATGGAAAGAGGAGAGTTGAGTTTAGTTCAGTTTTAACAACCTAAATAATTGTTTAAGCCACAATGTACTATGTCTGCTGGGAGACAGGAAACCTATAGTGTGTCAATTTTCCAATTCACTAAGCAGGTGTCTATAACAATCTAATCTTTTCTATTTAGTATATTTACTTACCTCTCCTTCTGAAATTTCCAACTCTAATGTTCATGTTGGATTGTTGGCGAAAACCTGGTGCTTTAGCCAGGAGTTTGCCATACTAGGTTGTCAATATTGTAATAGCAGAAACCAAAATACCTAATGTACCCTTGCCTTTGGAAAAGCTATACTGAATTTCCTATTGGACTAAAATGTTAATGTACCAATCCCACAAAACATATCTGAATTTATGGCGTTAATTTATTTTGACATCTGAAACTGAATCAGCAAATGTACAAAATGCCAGTGATAATGTAATAAAAAAGCTTCATCCTGGAAGTTGACTCTGTTATTCCTCTGTGTGGTTTCTGAAGTTCTAATGTGCAACATCTGAATCTCATTATTTCACAGAGACGGCAGAAAGCCTAAGGGAAGCGGTTATATAAAAGGCCATGTGATTTACACAGCCACAAAAACAAGTCTCTCAGGAAGGATTGTACATAATGGGTATTTGTTGTTTTCCACAGCTGTACAAAGTCACTAAAAAGTCCTTTAGAGCGGATGGCTCTAGCTTGTGGCCACAGAACTCTTGGATTCAACATACTGGAGAGCCTTCTCCTTAACAGCTTGAACGGTTTGCTCATTGCCATGTTTCTTCTCATAGTCGAGATAACGCTTGAAGAAAAATTTTATCCTTTTTGCTGCTAAACTAAGGTGGATAACGCGCTCAAATATATCCCTGCAAATAAACAAAGTGAAAAAATTAGACAATTCTGGGATGAGATGTAATGATTGATCAAACTGAAGCCAATAGTTTAGTTAAAAATGCCCAGGTTAACTATGTACTATGGCAATATATAAATGTTGCCATCCCTCCTAAAGCATTCTTCACAATATAAGGTCAAACAGAGAGAGAGGAGACTCCACTTAACAGCCACAGCAGGGGCAGACCCAGAAATTAAAGCGTAGATAACTGACAGGTTACAATTTTTTGGGTGCTTTAAAGTCAAATTCCTAAAGTGGCTATACCGATTAGTGTAAATTGTACATATTACCTTTAGTATTTATATTTAAAAACCCATTGTGCAGTTGTGCCTGGCTATAGGCCAATACTTTTTTTAGCTTTATCTTCCTGCTAACAGTTTGAGGTTCCTATAAATGTTCCACACCTATTTCCTATGAATACCTCCTATGTAGAAAAATGGTTTCTTTCTAAATCTAGGATGCTAGAACAAGTAGTCTGCCATATATTGTTTTATCCAACCAATGACTGAAACCAGAGATGTAAATAAGTTAAAGTAAGCACATTTGGCCACCACTTTCAAACACTGTGTTCTGTTATCAATCGGACAGCCATTAGAAAAAAATATTAATCATTCAGCTAGATTCTTGCTAAAGGTTCAGTTGCTGAAGACGATAACAGGTGATTTTTGCAATTTATAGGCTTTTGGCCATGTTACGTCATAGGTCTATATTTTAAGACTTGTTGGATTGTAAAAAGGACATAAAAAATGTCCAATCACAGCATCAGCATCCCCAATAGCAGACCATCTGGTTTCACATCTGCAGCATACTGTGAGCTGGCTTCTACAACAGAACACATCTGTTCCCATCACCAGCCAAATGGTAAGAAACATCTAAATACAGCATATCATTGCCTGGCTGTGACAGATGATTTACAGACCCATGAGTATGAGAGAGCTTTAGGTAGGATAATATACTTTGGAAAAAGTTTCATACAGAAAAGCCAATAGTTTAGTTAAAAATGCCCAGGTTAACTATGTACTATGGCAATATATAAATGTTGCCATCCCTCCTAAAGCATTCTTCACAATATAAGGTCAAACAGAGAGAGAGGAGACTCCACTTAACAGCCACAGCAGGGGCAGACCCAGAAATTAAAGCGTAGATAACTGACAGGTTACAATTTTTTGGGTGCTTTAAAGTCAAATTCCTAAAGTGGCTATACCGATTAGTGTAAATTGTACATATTACCTTTAGTATTTATATTTAAAAACCCATTGTGCAGTTGTGCCTGGCTATAGGCCAATACTTTTTTTAGCTTTATCTTCCTGCTAACAGTTTGAGGTTCCTATAAATGTTCCACACCTATTTCCTATGAATACCTCCTATGTAGAAAAACGGTTTCTTTCTAAATCTGGGATGCTAGAACAAGTAGTCTGCCATATATTGTTTTATCCAACCAATGACTGAAACCAGAGATGTAAATAAGGTAAAGTAAGCACATTTGGCCACCACTTTCAAACACTGTGTTCTGTTATCAATCGGACAGCCATTAGAAAAAAATATTAATCATTCAGCTAGATTCTTGCTAAAGGTTCAGTTGCTGAAGACGATAACAGGTGATTTTTGCAATTTATAGGCTTTTGGCCATGTTACGTCATAGGTCTATATTTTAAGACTTGTTGGATTGTAAAAAGGACATAAAAAATGTCCAATCACAGCATCAGCATCCCCAATAGCAGACCATCTGGTTTCACATCTGCAGCATACTGTGAGCTGGCTTCTACAACAGAACACATCTGTTCCCATCACCAGCCAAATGGTAAGAAACATCTAAATACAGCATATCATTGCCTGGCTGTGACAGATGATTTACAGACCCATGAGTATGAGAGAGCTTTAGGTAGGATAATATACTTTGGAAAAAGTTTCATACAGAAAATGTGGGTAGTGGCCGCCATATAAAAAGTTTAGGAATGAGTTTATGTTTTGAATATATACACTATTAAAGGATCTTAAAAAAACATTAGACAATTTTTTTTATAAAGAGCTGCATTTACACTTTGTAGACCAATTGTGCAGCAATTTAGCCTATTAGCTAAAATAAGATAAAATAAGATTTTCTTCCCTTACCTGACTTCTGTTTGGTTTCCATGCTTTACCATCATGTCGATATATACAGACCAGATGTCTGTGCGTTTCGGATAGCTGCTCAGCGTGCTTTCAAACAAAGCCTTGGCTCGTACTGCATCACCCAGGTGGAACTCTAACTGGGCAAACTTTGAAATAACATCAACATCTAAAGGGGGGGGAAACATTTTTTTTCTCTGTGAAACAGACCAACTGAAAACCTTTTTACATCATGGGCTGCAATTGTGGTTCATATGGTAACAAAATCAATTACAACCTATATAACAAAGACTGACAGTATATGGTCTAATATACCATGGGTAATAAACAGCTATATAAAAATATCACATGCTACCAGTAATAATTGTGACAGGAGATGGCAAGAGTTAAATATTTTATGGAAATAAGGTAGTTATACACAAATATCACTGATATTAACCCATCACAAATTTAAACTAGCCAACAGATATATGGGAATTGCTCAACAAATCTGTGATAAAAGATATTTTCACAAACAAGTATCAAGGTGATGCACTGGTGGTGGCAGGTCAAGATACATCTGGTCATTTTTAAAAATTGAGGGCTGGTTGGAAGTGTCTGGAAACTTTGGTGTATGACTGCTATTGAGATATAAGGCAAAGATACAGATGAAAGCTTTAAACTTTTTTTGAAGGATCCTAATTTAACATTCAGTTTTCAGGTGGGTTTCCACATTTAGGTGAAAAAAGTAACTGAATAATACAACCCTTCTATATTGTCCATTTGGCAGGAAGGGTGATAGGTTGCCTTGATTGGTCATTTTTGTTAACCAATGCCAGTGTAGATTGGTATAAATCAGAAAAAAAAATTAAGCACTAAAGAGAATACAACAAAATCAGACACATTTAGTGTCCCAAATTGCATGTAAACCCTGGCAAAAATTCCTTAAACTAGGTTTTTGTATGCAATTTAAAGTACTGTAATATTAGTTTATAAGTAAAAAAAAAAACTGTTTAGATCCTGACAAAAATGTAGTGAGATTCTGTTTGCCTGGGTCTTTGATGCATGGTTATCAGATAGCAGTTCTCTCTGGGGACACTGAAGCCTATTTTTTGGAGATGATGAAAGGAAGATTTTTTTTGTAGCTCTAACACAATTTCCTCTCCTAGGGTGAAAACACTGCTCCTTTACAGATTCAGTACACTGCGTGAGAGGGGTCACATTAGTACAGCAAGTGTAGTATGTAGTTAAAAATATAGGAAAAAGGCCAGAAAAGCTAAGGACTCGTGGGTGAAAAAAATAATAATGTTTAATAATGTTTGTAAGTTCAGATACATTTTGAATTGGCATTACACTAAAATTTTAATGCACAATCTATTTTAGATTTCCTAGTAATGTGGTCAATGCACTGGTCAGTCCTTGGCATGACACATCAGAATTTTAAACACACCTATGAGTGCCAATTCACAGTAAAAGCAGTAAGAAAATTTTTTCTTAGAAATAAGAAACACCTAAGGGTTATCTAAAAAGTGAAAAATTCATTATTAAATGACTTTTGAAGAAAACAATTAAATTATGTATTCATAGTCAGCCTAGAGCTGTTCAATAAGGTAAATATCTGCAGTTGTGTTTGTGGTTGCCAGGTAAAAAGTTGTGGTGAGGGAGGTGATGACTAACTTTGCTCCCAATTTGTTTGGTTATTGTTTCCCCCACCCTGATTCAGCAGTCTGTCAAATTGTAATCCTCTGCTGATCTGCAGTGCTCCCATGGCAGTAACATCAACATTGCAATGTTCAGCAGGTGGTGACGTCAGCTATTATGCAAGATAAGTGACATCAATACAACACCCTGGGTTATAAGGATAGGCATCAAATGCCTTAAAACCCAACACATAGCATCTCATTCAAGAAAGCCAGCAGCAAGCAAAAATTAAAGTAGTGATTTTCTGACCGCTCCTTCTGAACATCTTAGTTCCCTGTTTTGCATTATTGTAAAATTGCCTAAAAACTTTCTGTATTCTTCACAGATTACAAGTCACACAATGACTTTCCTTATCTACATAGTCATTGTAGACTTATAGCATCTTTGTCACTACTGTAGAACAAAAAATTAACAAGAAGGATGTCAAATGAGTTTGATACTAGCTTTTCCAATGGATAGTGAGAAAAATGTTTGCCATGATAAAGAAGGCTGCGGGTACTGCTGGTGTCAGAAACTTCCAGATGTGTTGGGTACCCGGTCTTCTGCCAAATGTGCTGCCAAATACATTACAACTGGGTCCAGAAGTGATGTATACGCCAATGGGAGAAACTATAGCAAAGTACAAGGAAACATATATCCAACATACTTGGAAGTGTTAAGGCATTTTTATATATATAGCCAATTGTGTTTGAAAATAGCGTTGCTATACATTCGTCCCAAATGTCAGATTAATAACCCTAGTGCAGGGTATGAAATAAGAGCAGAATGTCTGGTTTCTAAGTGTTTTCAGAAATTATGCTGAAAGGTAACTGATGCTGCTTTCAACTAAAAATCAAATTAGTCAAATTAATGGCTGGTAAAAAATAACAATGTATATGACAAAGTAAATGATCAGTTAATCTGATAGAGAAGGTTGACCTTTAGGATATTTATACTTACGCTCTTTTTCTGGAAGACATTTCAGTGCTCGCTGCAGTAAGCGATGGGCAGCCTCGGACTGGCCTTGCTTTAGAAGAAAAGTGGCGTATTTCCAATAAACAGACTTTTCCTGTTTGAAACGCTTAATCATAGTGTTGAACAGCTCATCAGCTTCCTATCAGAAAACAGTAAACAAAAGATATTGAAGTTTTTAGCAGGAGTAAATAAGTCTTCTTTTACTGCAATTGATTATAAATAATATCTTGAATTCTAAATATTTAATACCACTAACAAAATAAATATTTGCCTCAGAAAAAAATAACAGTGAAGGAAAACTCTGCTTGTCTTTTCATGGAGACCAATTAAAAATAACCAGTTCTCAGCTTCAATGGTTAAGAGTTACAAAAACCATCAGGTTGTCTTTGTACCCAGCGGGGGCATTTTTCCCTCACTACACGACCCAGTGACAGGAGGTCAGAGTTACAGAAGATCTTGTATTTCATTGCTGTCTGTGTCTTTTCTCATGGAGAGATTCTATGACAGTGTAGCATGCAAAGTTCTACTTTGATAAAAGAGGACCAATACAATAAACATCAAATCACAAAAAATATCAAAACCATTGGGATGTTTTACCTTAAACTTTTCTGACTTGATGTAAATATCCACCAAGTGTTGGAATGCTTTGAGTGGATCATTGTATTGAATGGCTCGTTCAAACACCTTTAGAAGAGTCTCTTCTGTGCCATATGTATTCTCCATATTCATCATGGCCACCCAAACGTTAAGCTTTTCCTGCTCCTCTCTGCAATCACAATATTACACATGTTAAAAAAATGCTATTGAAAATATTATCAAATACATTGTATAATTATATTTTTAATTTTAAATGTGCATTAAATGTTTTCTTTTATTTGCACTCCCTGCCCATATATGTACTTGTAAGGTACATGTAGATATAGATTACTTGAAAAGTACCGTATGTAAAATGTTTTCGGATTTGAAAGAGTTATTGTAGCAGTTAAGGCTCACTAAAAAACAAGAATTGGCTTAGTGAATTGGAACCATTTTTATTTGTGTTACCCACTAACAGAGTGTTTGTTAGATTACTTGTTAGATTATGTAGCAGCTTTACCTGAAATAAATGGTCTCCAGGGCTCTTTCTGCCACAGCCCGTGCTTGCTCCAGCTCTGTGGCTTGGAGATGGAAATCCATGTACTGAATCCAGTTAGCAGATATGTTAGGCGAGCTGAGTACAAGGCGCTCAAATTCATTAACCGACTGTGGTCGCTGACTTGCATCTGTGGCCTCTTTTCCAGCTTGTTTCTTCTTCGCCCCCTGTTTCTGGATGCCCTTTGTCTAAAATGTTGCAAAAAAAAAAAAAAATTGCTTGCAGCGAATACTCCAATATGCCAAATAATATATACATAATGCATATTTACACAATACATACGTCATCAGAAAAAACAGGCTATAGTATCAGTTTACTGTAGTAATCAAATTTATGTTTTTCTGTTGGTGATCAGGTAGTTCAAATAGAATAAAACTTTTAGCAGCACACTTTACATCCAAATGGGTACAAAATTTACATCACAGATGTCCAGCCAATTTTCTATTGCAAGATGAAATGCCATTAAAATTAGCTATTAAACATATTGGCTATATATTGAGTTGGCTACTGAGACCTAACCAACATTAAAACAAATTGAACAGTTATGCCACATTTTGCAGACATGTTTATAGAATATGGTGACAAAATGCTCAATTTATACATGTCACTTGTATACAACTATATTGTTAGCAGTAAAACAACCAAGCCATTACCTCACATTGAGCTAATTAATCAGTTGTGGTTAAAAAGGTACCTTGATTTCAATCTGACCACACATACACAACAAAAAAACTAATGACATTTTTTCAGACTTGAAAAAAGTGCATTATACATTAGTATAGCAGACATACCTTCTGTACCTTGCACTGCTCCTCTTCATCTTCCTCACTGTCCGAGCTGTTCTCCTTCTCATTATTTAAAGAAGTTTTGAGGGTATTCAGGTTGACATCCCAAGAAAAGCCAGAGGTAACCTGCAGCCGAGGTGCTGAAGAATGACTGTTAGAGTCCTTTAAAACAAAAATTTTGAAAAGAGAAATTAATGAACCGTTTTTTTATATTACCAATCCAACAGAATTTGAGCTGGGAAAAAATGATCTGAGATCCTGAACTCCTACTGGATATGTATTTTTAAACAAGCTGTGTACACACACCTGTAGGGTACTATTAAACTGGAGTGATCTGGAGTGTGGAGTTAGCCATGTATAAAGCAGTACGCAAAAAAAAAAAAACAAGCAGAAATGAGCCCCTAGATTGTGGGTGAGATGTTACTTGTATGCAAGTAAATTGAAGCCTTTAAAATAATCTTAATTTAGTATCAGTTCACATGATGAAGCCTGTCCTGGTGCTGGTTTGGACCAAGATTATCGACTTTTATAGAAGCCAACATGCTCTCCACAAACCTAGATGGGTGCACTTTACCTTTCTAACATGGGCATGATTTTATATATCTCAAACACAGCAACCGATTCTTGTCAATACTAAACTTAAGCAACTTTCAGCTTTAGGGAAGCAAGAACAGCACAATTAACAAACTATTTGCTTAGTTTTACAGGTAGAATGGTAGTGAAGCATTAAATGCTTTAAGGAAATTCCAAATAAAAAAAAAAATTAAAAAAATACAATTAAAAATTAACAAAAAAAAAAAAAAACATGAATTGCTAACCTTTTCTTTATTTCCTGTCTCCTGCTCTCGATCATAAACCTCAACTCCACTGTCTTCATCATCCTTTGACTCCTTGAATTTCTTCTTTTTGAAGCTCTAATAAATGGTAAATGTAAAGGATTATTGTGGGATGATTAATTTTCCCTCCTCAAATGAGCAAGTACAACACAGTACAACAAAAATGGAAAATAATTTATTTTATAGCCATAAATGCAACAGCACTGCACCTTTGGTGAAAATTTCAATGAATTTTATGAATGAACGTGCGACCATCTGTAGTTTATCTGATGTTCACCAGAACACCACATAGCCCACAATGATTGCAACTTTTGCCACAATAGCAACTTTTCAGAAATGACAATAAAATCACTAATTGCCACAGTAAAAAGATATTATTTTTATAGGCTTTAAAAAGTGGTGTTAAAAGAAGGTGGACTATGCAACCTGGTTGTTTCTTCTTTATAAATAGCACTTTAATGTTATCAACTGTCCCAAGAAAATATAATCTGACCATGCATCATGGTAAAAAGTCATATTTTTTTCTTTAAAAAGTGGTCACAGTATCTAATTCTGTATAGACACACAAAAAGAAATGTTACCACTTAAATGCTTTCGCGTTTCATCTGATTCTATAAAACTGCCTGTTCATTCATATTCTCTGAACAATTGCAGGCCATCACAAAGCATAGTTGCTGTGCTGAACTTTACAGAAAATACATGTATTCTGTTTCAGAAACATTTGCAAAGACAAATAATACAAAGCAGTCTTCTATCCACCTATCACAGTGCTGGTCTGTGTCAGGAGCACTAAAAATCTCTTCCGTACAGTCTCGCCATATGATGGCCACATATGCAACATTACAAATCATACACAATACCTTGGCTTCACTTTCAGAATCTGTCCGCTTTCTTTTATTTTCATTGTTCCACCTTAGGCTGAAGCCAGCGGACTCTGAAATAACATCAGGATGTCCAGTATCCTTTTCAAGAAGTGACATCTCTAAGTGACTTTTCTCTTTATCTATACTAAAAATTAAAAAACATGCACACATTACATACTGTATATGCTTCAGAAAGTAATATAGCCTAGCGACAATTGCATTATATATTAAAAGAAAGTTCCCATTGGGCATTTTAAGATTATCAAAGGGCATTTGATTAAGTAGGAACGGGTTCAATTAGCTAGAGGAATACACACAAAACATAGTGTAAGTGGGAGTCTTCCAGGCTAAAAACTGAAACATTATTTTAATTTATCCCACCTATTCTGTTTAGCACAATGAACCTGCATGACAAAAAAACAAAGGATGACTTTGATAACCTGCACAGCAAATTCTAGTTGCCTGCCATTTTTCCCCCCAATATTTTGACACCGATGTAAAACATACCTTTTCAAGATCAGCTAATTAAAAAAAAAAAACAGCACTATATTAGGTGAAGGTTTTGCGGTGGTTTGGTGATGTAAAATATATATATATTTGTAAATGAACCCCTCCTTTTGGATCCTTATCTGTCTGGAAAATATACTATTAGAAGCATTTTGCTATTGCTGTTTTAATTTCAAGATCTGGTCAGGGATCCAGTCCTGTGTCCTCTGTACACTTTATGTGTGATTTACAAGAGCCTTCCTAGTTCTCATTTTGGACTACTGAATGATTAGCCGTTATGTTGTAGAGAGGGAGAAGTTGGTTAGTTTATTAATAAGCAGCGGGCAGACACAATTCCGCCATTTCTAGAAGATCAGTAGGTACTTTCTGTATTTGCATAAGTTTTTAATGTATAAAACATGAGATAAATGTGTACATACTGCAAAGTTGTGCTGCATATATTTTTTTTTAATAATGCGCCTTCATGTGTTTCAGTCTCCAATTACCTTGGCCGACAGTAATTTTACTAAAGGCTGAAGACATGTGTACACCGCTTCTACAATTTTTACAGAAGTAAAAGAAAATAACTTACGAAATAATCTTGGCAGTATATAACTTTCCTAGTGGAATGTATTTTTTATACATCTCGATCTCTTGAACATAATACGAAGTGACATTCTTGAACAGAATATGGCCATCAATTGTGCTGGATATCCTGCATTAAGAGCACATCAATATGGTTAGTCTGAACAGAATAACATGGGGCATCTGTATACATTATCACATAACTTGACAAACTGAATATACATGCCTGAAAAACACTCCTTTGTCTGTAACTGCACTGACAAAACCTTTAACCAACTGTCCTTCATTCAGAGAGTCAATAGAGCTCATGTCTTCATCTATCCGTTTGCAGACACGTCCAGGATTTATTCTGTACGAAAAGTAAAGAATACAAGAAATTTAGGGTTTGTCAACAAAGTGAACAATCAGTACTATATGGCTGAAGAACTGTATCTCTTTAGAAGTTAAACCGATTCATTCAAATATTTAGTCATAACAAAATACGGAAAGATTTTTGGAAAAAAAAAATTCCACTACTGAGCATTTGTACACAGTTGGGTCAATTTTAGGATTTAGAAAGTGGAGTATTTTCTGTGGCGAAAATCTTAAGTTGAAAAAGTGGTGAAAACAGATGCAGTACGTTCAGCCTGCCCACAAAATGCAATATATATTAGCTAAACAGCTATGATAAAATGTAATGCTGATATTTAAATGCACAGATAAGCAATCACTACATGCCCTGTGCTGCAGCTATCCCCCTTACATATTCTTCCTTTGGAAATGTTTGGGCCACTATTCTAGCACAAAATACTAAAGACAGTTATGAATATCTAGGAGTTTGTATATTCCACAAATTAAATTGCATAAAACTGACCCATGTAACATAAGTGCTGGTTAAAATAGTCCTACTGACTGCGTGCTGTGGATGTAAAAACAGAACACTTACTGAGACTCTCTTAGTGACACATCTACTTTAGTTCCAGTAGAAAGTATGCAACACCTGAATAACAAACAAACACAATCAAATTTAGGCTAATTATTAGTAATTCATTTTTTAAAGTATATCTATCACACATAGACAAATCAAACTAAAAATATTTTTTTAAAGTTTATTTTAAGTGAAATCACATGACAAAACTGTCAAACTTGTCATCGGCAGCCTATTATTATACAGGACTTTTATAGCACCAACATTTTACGCAGGGTTGTACATTAAATAGGGGTTGCAAATGACAGACGAATACAGACAGTGACACAGGAGGAGAAGACCCTGCCCCAGAAAGCCTACAATCTAGGAGCATATCCCATACTAATTCTATTTAATATACAAAATGAAAGAATAACTCTATAACTCTACCCAACCCTTGCTTTTCATAATAAATGCAAGAGCATATTACATTAGAGAGCTGGTTAAAAAATCTAATCACCATAATTAATATTGAACGATATGCACCAGAAAAAAAAACATTTACTAACTTTACAAACATTCCTTCGGTGAAGTTCTCCAGGGAGACATCATCTAAGCAGTCCTTTAACTGGAATAAACTAGCTCTTCCGACCCTTCCAAATGGTAATGTTATCAGTAGGCCTGAACTAGGAATTACACCCTTTACACAGCCAAAAGTGATACAACCCTTTGTCAAAGAGTAAACGTCTATAAAGAAAAAGAAATATTTTAGTAAATACAAGATAATTGTTGATCCAAAAAATTGTGTTAACATCTACCACAATATCTATTTGTATTAAAGAGAAGTAGAAGTATATTGTATGTTTATCACACATTTTAGTTTTGAAAATAAATTCTGATATTTTCTGATATTCCGACTTTTACATTTGAAAATAATTGCTCTCCTCTAATTTTGCCTTGGTGGAAATAAGCTTACTTTCCATTGCTTTTTTTGTGGCATTGACAGACTGTCCTTTTTTTAATTTGGGATCTTAGGCTATTTGAATTGGCTAAGCTGGAATAAAGAAACTCACATGTGCATGAGATTTCAAGCCCTCACGCACCATGCTGAGAAAGTACACTGAGCTGTGCATTGTGCATTCTAAAATGTCTGAGAAATGTCGATTTCAGAACAATAAAAATACATATGAAACAGAATTTCATATTTGCAAAAAAAAAACAAAGGTCAAATTTCACACAAAGGTATGTTGTAAAGCTTCTTTTTAAGGACACATTGTGGTTAGATGAATAGGGAAAAAGCCTAAATCTCTTGGTAGACATCTACTCAAATACAAAGCAAATGTAAAACTTTTGATAAGGTTTTAAATTATAGGAGAAGCATAATATCACCCGCACTGTTTATATGTACCCAGGTATCTTAGACATATCTGTATTTTACCTGTCAATGACAAGGAGAGTGTTTTACTAGTGCCATTCACTTTAACCACACTGGCAGACACCGCCAGGCCTTTCTTGAATTGTTTCTCCGGATGCCTCAAGACCTACAAAAGACAGTGGTTGGAATTACGTCATCTAATATGTAAAGAGATTGGTTTAAGAGAAAAGTATGATGTACATACATTAACAGAAGTTGATAGAAGCAGACGTTCCACTTTGCCACGAATGCCGGCAGAAATTTCCAGCTCCACACATTCCTTTAATTTGTTATACTGCACAAACCAAAAGATACAAACAGTTAATTCCACAGTTAAAACCCTGTCAGTGGGGAACATAGCGGTTGGGAGTTGACAAATATAAAATGTGAATGAAAAGAAAATATATCTAACTATTTATTTTGTGCCCATATGGGAAAACAAATATATTTCCATAATGTTCTTTTGCAATGACTTACACGTAGTGGAGCTCCAGCAAATTGTCTCCAACATTTTAAAATACACCCAGTCATATTCAATTAGCTGATAATAGCTATACAACGATTATTTCATGTTCCTTTTTCAGATATAACACAGAAAAGCAGTATTGCACTCACAAAACAATAAGCCATTATGAGGCATTAAAAACGAAGCAAGCAAGCTGGAATGATGGTTTTGGGCATTATAATACCCATTACCTCCCTTAACTACACATGAAGAGCAAACAGTTCAAAAGGACAGCATGACCTTCTAAAGTATGCCGAGTTTGGATTGTAACCTGATGGATCTAGAAGTTGCTGATATATATATATATATATATATATATATATATATATATATTCCGTGGTGGCCATCTCCTTACACATTCCATTTTGCCTTCCTCTGGATCAACTATGTCTATAGGGTTTTTATCTGGGATATGTTTATTTCTCTAGTAGCTGAACTTGATGGACTTAATTTTTTTTTTTTTTTTAACCTGACAAACTATGTAAAACTATGCATGCATTTGTTTCACTTTCTCACACCTAATTGTTTTGAGAGTGCAGTATTATTTCTCATCTGATCATAAACAGTTATTGAACCTACTACACCATCAGTAGTTGCTGCTGCTTTATTGGAATATGTTGTTTGCCTATATTATATTTTTGAACCTTCCAACCCCTAAGCTAGATGGTTAAGTTTGTAGTTGTAATTCTTCCTTTTTAAACACAAGACTTCATTTTTGTATAATTGTACAATATTTACCGCTTTAACATTTCAAAACATCACCCCTTTCTGCACATAATACTTCTACCAAAAATAAATATTTTTTATGCCTATATTACAAAATTTACCTTTGATACAAAGCAGGTCACCTTTTCACCCTTTGAGTACATATTCAAGAGTTTTTGTTTTACAGCTCCAACTTCTGTATTCAAAAGACTAAAAGAAAAAAGAAATAAAACAAAAAAAGAGAACATTACATGGCTAATCAACTATGTCTACAACAAAGGCTGCAAAAAATAAAAAAAAAATCATGCAGTTATTTGCCTTAAGGTGGACCTAAAACAAGAATACACCAAATACAGCTATAGCACTTGAGGCTTGTTACAATAATTTCCCCAAACTGGACTGCATTTTTTCTTTCCATTCCTGCTGATTGACTGTTCTTGGCATCAATAGTCATTTGCCTGAAAGCATTGGGCTAGTTAAAAGGGAGGATTACAAAAGCTATTCTGCAAACTTGTTTCAGGGCAAAGACTAAACCTAGAAGTTTGTCAGCCACAAAACAACACAACCAGTTATAGCATTTTTTCTCAGTACAGGTTTCCAGCCAAAAACAAAGGTGATAACCCTCTTGTCCATCAGCAGAAAATTATAAATTTTCCTACAGAGAGGATTCAGAACTCTGCAATATGTAATGCACAACACTGCACAAATGAGCGAATACCTTACCTAGGAAGAACACTGAGTTCAAGAAGTGACTGCATCAGGTTTGGGTGAGTAATAGGAAGGAACCTGGAACATAATTAACATAAAACAAAAATATTAATATGGGCACATAGAAGTTAACTATAGTTTTTCATTTACAATTTTAAGACCGCATACTTGTGTGACTTAAATTCGCGTCCTCCTATCACACGGCATGTGACGCTCTCCTTAGGCTTGAGCTTGGATGTAGGCCTGGTACCTTCAGGAACATTCTCCATTATCTGAGAAGCATGGATGGTGCCATATAGTTTATCCGTAATTGACACCAACACATTGGTAGGTTTGACACTTTTCACAATCCCGGTAACCAGTTCTCCAATAGTTGGCTTTGTACTTGCAAAGTTTAGCTGCATCCTGCCCTTTCCTTTTTCTGAGCTGGTATTCTGCACTGCCAGTGGGAGTCCATGTTCATCAGAGTCCACTGATAATAACGTCACTGAGATTTCTTGTCCTAGACTTAGCCTTTCTGACTCAAAACGGTAAGTGTCATTAAAATGTCTGTTAAGTGGGATAGCCACGAGCTTTGAAGTATTTTTTAAAGCCACCACTGCAAATTCTTCCGCCAAATACTGTACGAACGCTGAATGTACTGAATTTTCTGTAAACTGTAAAATGAAATGAAAATGAATGTAAATGTAAAATGAAAAGAAATATGTTTTATTTTATACTTAAATCTATACAGGTACCAAATGCCCCAGCATTTCCTAAAACTATTTCCTTAAGATTTTGCAGTTAAGTATTTTCTATTTTCTAAAGCAGAATTTCAGCCAAAAATAGAATAAAACAAACAGCCATTAAAGCATACTTCCCTACTCTACTTTAATAGGTAATTATAAAAAGTATAAAGCTATTCTAACACCGAACCAGCTAACAATTTTCTGGCATTTTAAAGATTCACTTTAATTCCCTGACAGATGGTCATATTTTAATTAATAAATATTGCCCTAGAACTAAAAAGGTATAGAAATGTCCACAATAAATGAAATTCACCATGAACTTACCAACTTTAGACTTGGAATTTTAGCAACATTTTCCAGTGGGGACAAAAAATACTTACATTTGTTTGACATTTCTTTAATAAAGTTCCTTCCATGGAGACATAAACATGAGCTTTTAACACATCAACGTGTAGAATCACAACCTTTACTTTCTGTCCCACTACTAAAGATTTTTCTGCAATATAAAAAGAAAACAATAGTACAGAATTTGAAAGTATTAGGCTCAACTACAAACAACTGCAATGTGGCTAAAACTCTGGACATTTGCTGCAAGTGTCTCTCAACCCTGGTGTTCCTCTATAGGTTGCCAAGGGTTTCTTCAGCAATGAGCAATTTGTGTTTCTCAAGTCAGTTAATGTGACAGTAAGGATCTATTGGCTATCTGTAAGGATGCCATTCTTCCCTAATCATGCTAATCTACCGACCATCATGCTAATTTTCCGTGAGCTATTCTTGTTTCATAAGTGCCCCATGTTATAAAAAAAAAAAAAAAAAGAGAATACTGCTCTACCCCAAAACAGTTGCTGGTTTCTACCCAACACAGATCAACTTTCAATTATTACATAAATAAGCAGAACTCTTAACCAGGAGGTGAGGTGAAAGGCTGACTGCAGGGTCAATGAGGTCTCGGGTCCTTTCCCCCAGTAACAATATTAGGCTATGCTTTATTGTTGGCTCATTTTTGAAGAATATAGAAGGATTTATATATATTTATATTACCGCTCTTGTTGTGTTGCACAGTTGATATTTGCTGGGCTCCAGGGACCTTGCGAGTGTTGAACAGAGTCAAACCATTGTCTTCCAGTTTTTCGACAACAAGGATTAACTTTTTCCCGGGTACTAGAGAAAAGATTGTCTCTCCCTCATCCTCATCTAATTATTAGAGAAAAAAAAAAAAACAGAAATGTCACAAGTTTATAGCTAGTGCTAACAAAGTTATAGTTTATAATGTTGACAGGCTTGTGTATCTGTATAATATAAAAAACAAAAAAAAACACAACATTACCCTGTTGATTCAGGCTGGGTTCACATCTATATTACAGCAAGCCCGCACATTTCACACTGAGCACACATACGCATTGCCGATTCCTTAGTCAATACCATTTTTGTTTACAATTGCAAAGTACAGTATTGTGTTACAGTGAATTTCTAAGTAGGTTTAGTGCACATCTGCTGGTGAAGTGCACTGGGCTGCATTTGGGATGAATGGCACTACACTATACCAGAATACACAAGCATTACCATGCATTGCAGTACCTCCAAAAAAAAGATGTGAAATCCACTTATGAAAACTATTTTATGTAAATATATCTTTCTTTGTGGATGATCTTTGTTACTAAATCATAGATTTATATGCCAGGACAAAACTTTAACGATTTTTAAAGTGTGTATGTAATTAGGTTCAAACCAGCCCAGGAAAAAGACGAATAGAAAGTGACAGTTTTACTTTAAAGCATTACAGATAGTTGTATGGAAGAAAAGTTGTTCTGTGAAAATTAGGAAAGCTTACCATTTCTTTTCATTAGATCTTTAGAAAACTGCAACTCTTCAAAACACTTGCTGATTCGGGTGAAGTTCTCAGCAGAGCAGTCATCAGGGGCGCACTCGGACATCTTGAGGGTCAACAAAAAGCGCTTTTTTTGCTCATCGATATTTATAACCTTAGCAACTACTGTCTGACCTTGCACAAAATAGTCATTGATGTTAGTCACAAACTTGTCGCTGACTTCCTGTGTAAAAGAATAATAAAAAAAAAGTCAAGCCTACAGAATTACAATGCAGTGAAGCCATTGGCAATTTTTGAAAGCTGAACTATTTTTGAGCTGTTGCCGGAAAATAAACACTTGCTAAAAGCAAAGGCCTACACTTTGCTTCAATTTGCAACAGAGAAGGGGCCAAAAATACAATTTTTAGCAGTAGAGAAATGCCGTATAGTCTCATGCTGACTGGTCATACTGGAAAACAATTACAGAAATTCAGTTTAACATATCAAGGAAAATAATCTGCATATAATGCATGTAAAGACTACCTGTCTAGACATTATATTTGAGAATATTTTGCAGGAAAACTCAAATCAAAACAGTATTAATGACTTAACTGCCCTACAGCAGTATATAATTAGTAGTTACTTACCGAGATGGGGACAAGTCCAACGAGCCCATACATGAACTCTACAAACACTCCGTATGACATGATATTTTTAACAAAGCCAGGGAGAATCATTCCAACCTGAACTTCAGAGAAATCTTTTATAGAGGACCCCTTCTCTATGAATGAAATTAATGCAGGTTTTCTGGTTAATATCTGCAGGTGATGGTGAAGGACTAATTAGGCAACTGTGAGATATTTCAAGAGATATAGATATTTTCAAAAAAAAGTACAATCAGGCTTGTATTCTGAGAGGAAGAAGTAAAGAAAGAACTTAGTAGTTCAAAGTAGGAAGCAGGGTCCTTATGTTTGAGGAGTAAACCTGTCTGTCTTTCATATTATTGCATTCTATTTAAAATAGATACCTTAGTCAGGACTTTGAATGCTGAATCATGCAACTTCGTAATGATGCCAACAGTCTTCCTGGGGATTTATACTTAAAGCTACTTTATACTTTTAGTTTTGAGTAGGATAGGGAAATGTATAAATTTAAGTTTCTTTTCATTGCCTTTGCCTCTATCAAAGAAAGAAGGAGGGCAAAAAAAGGAATAAAATCACATATACTAGATAGGTAGACTTGAAAAGGAATAGAACATCTGTCAGTTATATTGTGGCCCTGTCCTCTTGTGCTGGTTGAACCTATATATTTCCTGTCCTGCTAGCGTTTATTGCCAACTCTGTCTGGATGATGACTCCTAATGGAATAAAGCATAAGGTTGATTTGGAAATACAAAATGGATTGTTTTACCATATACTTCTTGAAGAAAAACAATACGAAAGTGTAAGTCGAACAAAGTGTCAATAGGAAAGTCTTCTCCAAATAATTAAATCGTTTAAGTTAAAGGATACAGTTTGCCCTCTGGAGTTGTTTAGACACATCACTTGATTTAACTCATCGCCCTCCTTTAAACCATGGAAGAGGAGCTCACAGTTTGTCACATGGTCGGACAGGTGAACTTTAGGGAGAATTGCAGGGGTCTCTTCAGGCAGAATTAGTACATTTAGTTCTGTATCAGTCTTGCTTGCAACTTTCACATCTACTATCTGGTGGAATAAAGGAAACCATTAGAAATATGTTTCTAACACAAATAAAGCATTTACTTCCATGAAGCACACCTGCTAAAATAACAGTGTGTACAAATCACATCTAAAACTGGGTAATGTGGAGATATTTAACTGAATTTTAACAATCTGTCCTGTTCATAACTTATTTAGGGGTAATGTAAAGGAATAGTCATACATAAGTCATCTTACAACTTTCTGAAAAAACAGTATTTTGTGGGGATGCTAATGACTGTACACCTAAACCTGATTGATGGTTGTCCATAGCCTACTTAAATGCTTATATTAAAAGAGAACCATGACCTTCCATCAAAATATGTGCTACAGCTGCCCTAAATTCCACTGTTATGTTATGTAGGATGTCCCTGAATGCATTACAGGGGGATAACAATGTTGCAGGGGACACCAATAACAATTTTGCAGCTAGTCAATCAGAACCCCTACACCTAGTCCTGCCCAATTTTACTTACTATCCACTTTATCATGCATGTGCATCACATAATACCTGAAATTAATAGACTGTTACACGGGATCCCTGTACTTGAATTTCATGGAATGATCAGTGCATATGTATGTACATGTAAACGTATGTATCTACACGTATCAAGTAATCAAATCTCACCTTCTAATAAACTACTTTTCTGTTAAGTAAAACACTGTTGGGTTTAAAAAAAAAAAAAAAAGGGTTAAAAAGTCGTCTTGTACGCCGGAAAATACGGTAGGTTAACCCAGTAAACATTTGTCCATCATACCTTTCCAAGTTCTGGCAAATTTAATTGTTTTCTTCTTCCTCCATTTTCTTGTTCATCATTGGTTTCTTCAACAATCCTAAAGGACAGCAGCAATGTCTCCTTTTCAGGGTTACATTCTAGAACCCTAACCTTTATCACCTGCATGAATGATGACATAATAAAAAATATGCATGCTTGGTAAATCTGTTCACAATATACAGTGACGTTTTAAGAGCAATTTAATTATCGAAGAAAGAAAAAAAAAAAAAGCTGATAATAATGCCTCAATTATGTAAATAATCACCACAACATCCCACCAGTATCTGATATGCAACACAAAGCTTCAAGCTACCAATATAATATACCAGCATCGTCCTTAAAACTCTACTGCACAATATTTCTGCAACTTGTATAAAATATGCCATTATTCACTATCTTCTACAATATTCAAATAAAAAAACATTCATATTTTAATACATAGAGTTTATACATTTAGTATAAACTCAAAAAAAGACTACTGGTTTAAAAAAAGATCTACTTAATCCAATACCAATGTGCTAGGTAAGAAGATTGATAATGCAAACATATTCATTTACCATTATCAGTTCACAGAATATATGATGAATTATTTTGCAATATTATCTTACCTGTCCCTTATAAAAGGCATCTTGTATTGAAGGGATATACTGTGTGCTTAACTCTCGAGCTGGTGCAAGTCCATGAACATCATTATAAAATTTAACAATGCATCCAAAGTCTTTTACTGCCCAGATGAAGCCATGAGTGATCATGCCAGGTTTTGCATCATGGAAACTAGCAATTATTGGCAAATCTGAATCGATCATGGTTTTCTTTCGGGTAAGGATCAGCTTTTTGGCTGATGGATTTACATTTAGAACCTAAAAAAGTAATTTAAACATTTATCAGAAAAAGTAGGTACAGATAAATTACCATCCTGTGTTTATCAAGAAGGACTTTAGTTAAGTCAAGTGGGAATATTTCAACAATGTCTCCCCGTTAACATGCATTGTGTGTGGCTGCATGGACCCACTTCAAGTTTGACAACAGCTTGGTCCATGTGAAGACAAGGACATCACTTGCTACAGTGACCAGAGCAAAAGCTTGTTACAGTGACAATATATAGAGTGTAACAGATGTATCACATCGAATCAACCCTGACTAATACTTACCACTAATATTTTTTTTTATTTAATTATTGTTTGTATGTAAAGGGTTTTATGTTAAAAGAAATTCCCAATGCAACATTTTACCA
Organism: Pyxicephalus adspersus; assembly: GCF_032062135.1. NCBI lineage: Eukaryota > Metazoa > Chordata > Amphibia > Anura > Pyxicephalidae > Pyxicephalus > Pyxicephalus adspersus. The sequence continues at coordinate 19,651,892 of NC_092867.1, read as the reverse complement.
AAGAATTTCATTGGCAGATAACCTTACTATATTTTACACAATGTTTTCCTCATAATAAACAGATATAGTTCATTCTCTGAGAACTCCTTTTGAGTAATGCAAAAAGAATAATTCCAAAGCCGACTTCAGGAAGGAATTCCATCCTGTATGTAGTTGCAGTGGGTTACATTAAACTGCAACCAAGCAAAAGTAAGCTGACTTTTGGTCACTGGTAGTTGGATAGAATTAACTAATAAACTAGTTGCACAAGCTATATCTATATTTCAATAATTAATTAAAAAATGGAGGAAAAAAAAGGTCTCCTTACCCGACATTTGATTTTCTTGCCAGGAGGGTATCTCTTCTCAGGATGACGTAAGGTGACATCTGCCATGTGGAGATTTGGTACGAGACCACTCATGCGTTTAGTGATACTCACTATGATTCCTTCTTTTTCAATCTTGTGAACAGTTCCCTGTACAAAAAATCAATGCCAATCAACTTTTAGAAGTTTAATGCATTACAGTGAATGGTGAAGCAAGTGACAAACTTTCAGAAGTAATTGCTGCCCCAGATTGAAACACAAAGTTCATTTTTTCCCCACTGTAAAAACAAACAAGTTACTGAGATTTATGTAATTTATTTTTCACACCTTGGTGTATAAATAGGGGAGTTATGTCATTCATCCATGGTCAATCAAGACTGAAGTTCGCAAACTCAGAAAAAAGTAAAGATGTTAAAAGCGTTGCAGGAGTGAGATGTTGTGGTTTAGTTCCAACTTCTAATAAATCCATGAAGGGCAAAGGCATCTTCACTTTTCTCCAGACTATAAAATGAATGGTCCCGTAATACATCTAGACTCTCAAAACTAGCTGAGGTGTTTGGTTGCAGCAAAAACTGCAATGAAACCAAACAACTTGTACAATAAGGGTTTTTATCCTCTCCAATTCCTTTCAGTGATAACAGGACTTTGGAGCAGTTGAGGACTGGATGACTTTGGTGATACCACTGTCCAAAACTGGCCATGTGAGCAGATACTTAAAGTGTACCTAAATTCAGGATTTCCACTTTACATAAAAGGGTAGACAACCCTTTTATGTAAGGTAAAAATTATGTTTGTTTATTTTTTAAGGGCAACACCCTTGGGGTGCAGCACCGCTCCCTAATTCTCCATTGCCTAGGCGATCGGGAATAAATAGGAGCGCAAAGCCTCCTGGGATACCTACATCACGCATCCCAGGAGGATCTTGGGTGCTCCTTCTGCACATGCCTGAGTCACTATTACGACCTAATTATAAACTTTTCTAATAAAAAAAAAAAAAAAATTGTTATGGAGTTAAAAAAAAAAATGAAGAGTTGTTTTATACAGTAGGTAATTTACAGGTAAAAGTCTAAATTAGTCGAGCTCTTTAGTTTTGTTTCCTTGTCAGGGTAGCAGATTACCATGGCATATGGTATATGGTAAAAATATACAATATTACTAAATGTAAGGTAGCATAAGTGATGCCTGTACCTCTAGAAGCTGTCCAGATTGTATATCTTCATGCTTCCAAAACATCTCTTCAATTATTTTCCTAGAAATAAAAGACAAGAAGGGAGGAAGAGATATAACTTACCAAACAGGAAAAAAAACCCTTTTGGAGTCAAATAACTACAAATAGCAGTTGCATATAAAAATCACATGAACCATTCATAACTGAAAAGAAACCCAAACACTTACGCCTTAAAAGTAAGAAAAACTGTCTCATCCATGGGGCTGAACCCCACCACCCGTCCAGTATGGACTGTCCCTACTTTATATTTATTCAGGACTTCTGTACTGTTAGCCGTCAGATGGTATTTCTGTAGAAAAGAAAAAAAAATCAAAACGTACATACTTTTCCCACATAAGTTAATTGACTTTTCTCAGAAAATGGTCTTCGACTATATTAGGGATGTTAGATTGTGAGCTTCACTTAAAAACAGTTAACTGACTTGACTACACACTCTGTAATACAGCAAATACTCTCAATGCTATATAAATACAGTGATAATAACAAAAGCAGAAAACTGTCCCCTGTGCTCCTACATTAGATTTTCCCTCACCTCTGGGAAGAACAGGAAGCAATGTGGGAAGCTCCAATGGGGACACAGAAAAACATATTTTTAGTACAATAATAAAGTATTGAATTAAGTTCTAGCAATTATTTGGGTCTTCTTTGGCTTACTTTTTCTTACCTGGGTGACACAACAACAAGAAACAATCAATCTGCTCTATAACATTACCAACAGAAATCCTCTTCCTCACACTGACAAATGAAAAAAAACATTCTATTCTCCTTGAGATCACTGGGAACAAAGTTGGAATAAACCATAAAAAAGTTGTATTTTTTTCTGACTGTGTTTGCAAATCACTCGACACCTCTAGAACATAAGCAAGAGCTGTACGTGACCATAGCTTTGCTACATGTAATATTATTAATAATAAAAGTTTTTTTTTTCATGTCAGGAATGCATGTTGAACACAAACCCACCATTTATGATCCCGGTCTTCTAAACCGTCTCTAACTGACATTTTCTTTTGTTATAGATGATACCCCAAACGGTTTAACTTCATTTTATTACAAAATGGTTTCTGCAATAAACTTACAAGTGCAAAAGCCACCACTTCTCCGTCCACTTCAAACAATGCTCCTGCATTCTTATACAGTGCTTTCACTGTACAATTCTCATGAACAGTGCCAATCAAATTAGTGGACAGCTGCTTCACATCCTTTCCTGGCTTCAGGAAGGTCTTGCGTAATGTCAGTCGTATGATTTTGGAAGATCTGTCAATCCACAGGATGCAAGCTTTAACCTGGATAGGAGCAGCATACAAAATATAAACTTATTGTAGTTCACAATCAAACTAAAATAAAATATATATATATATATCATGGTGCCTTTAACCTCCCTAGCGGTAACCCCGAGTGTGACTCGGGGTAGAAAAAAGTTACTAAAAGTGGTAACCCCGAGTCACACTCGGGGTTGGAACACCTATGGAAGGTTAGTAAATAGAGCGCTAGCCTGATCCTTCGGGGTCCCGTGCAGTCCAGCGCCGCGATCCTAGTCTTCTTTCTGCTTCTGCATCCGTTGAGTCACCGGGGGAGTTCCTGGTGACGTCGGTGCGTGTGTACGTCGCCGGCTGGGCGGGGCGGGAAAATCAAAATCCATTTGTATTGCATTCAATACAAAATAACTGTATTGAATGCAATACATTGGATTTTTATGTGTAAAAGCAGTACATTGTTTTCAAGAACATTTATTTTACAGTATATATAATAGTATGAGTATAATATGTATTTTTTTTTTTAAATATATAGATTTTTTAATTTATTCAATTTATTGTTTTTAAATGATTTTGTGTTTTAAACGTTATTATACTCATACTATTATATTATACTGTAAAATAAATTTTCATGAAAAACAATGTACCGCTTTTAGACATAAAAAACTGGAAGGAAACGAACCGCTAGGGAGGTTAAACAAACTTGTAAGGCTAGAGTCATACTTTTATATGCATTTTTTTTTTACATTGAAACTTAAAAGAACTTGTAAAGTATATCAGGTCGCACCAATGTGGGTTACCTTAAATTTTAAAACGCAATCAAATACACTTTGCATTACACTTTAACATTAACATTTTAACATACACAAAAGGTTTTAATTCATTTCAATAAAACACAGATCAGACAAAATTGTCATGATGTGAATATAGCCTAAAACAAAAGTGTGATAATGCATGCAGTCAGCAAAGAAGCATGCTTTGCATTTGTTTCCAAACACTGTGGATTGCAGCCTTGGACTTTGGAAAAGCTACAGCTCTTTTTTCCTTTAATGGCTCCAAATGGATTATATAATGTAAGAGTCCAAAAAGTGCCACAAGCATGTCAAAATGTACAACCTGGGCTTCTATTGCCATATTTGACCCACAAGTATGCAAAAGCAGGGCAAGCTCCTGAACTGCACCCAACTTGTGAAGGAATGGGGGTTTATGGAAAAAGGATGGGAAGTGTATGAAATATCACCTATTTTATATCATACAGGTCTTTTTTCATGTTCTGAAAACAATATCATACAAAATATTTTGGATACTTACTAACTGATCCTTCTGGTACAGGCCAGCTTTCTTAGGTTCCAAATGCAAGAAATCCACTACTCCCGTGTAGGATGACAAGAATGATAAAGTGATATGGTCACTGAAAATCTGTAATAAGAATGGACAATTGTGAATAACCGAAGAAGCCCAGGTATCTATGACATTGAACAGCGAGGTTTGGGAATCCCTACCTTTTGAATCTGGGCATTTACCACTAAGCCCGGCAGCAAGTTATTTAAAGTCCATTTTTGTTCATCTGTGGCAATGGCTGCAACCACATCGGATTGGTTTACTGTCAGACGCACGATTCTTCCTTTATTCTTCACCTCTTCAATCACACAGTTTAGATATTGCCCTACTTTCAATGCAATTCCTGTAGAAATGAAGGGTATATTTCATTAGGACAGCTAAAGAAGTACAGCCAAAACAATTACACATAACTGATTCAAGATTCGATGTGACCTATAGACACACACCACATGTTAGGACATGGCTAAGGGTAAGGAATAATGGCTATATGGTTCTACTATGATGGAAAGATAGTTAAATGAAGCTGTAATAAGCCACAACACAGGGAAGAGTGAGATTATTTAATAGGCAACCTGTATAAATTATAACATTTATTAGATTCACCTTATCACTCACTCCACTTCTGTAAATAACACATTATTATGGTGAAAATACCAATGACTTTGTGTAAGACCATCTATATACTATGAGTAAAATAAGGTAGGAGACATGGGTCGAGAGAGGCATGTGCAATTCCCCTCTATTGCAGGTACTACTTTAAATAGGACTGCTGTACATGGTACCACCGTCAGGTTTGTTACACTGTATGTAAACCCCTTGGGGGTAATATTCCTTCACTTTCTGTGGTAAGCTGTTGATATGAAGGACAAATCGTGCAGTGCACTGTAGACACGTAGGAATCTTTGATGTATATTTTAGGCAAACTAAATTAATTGTATTTTTGAATTTATCCTACAGAAATTGTAATGAAAGCAATAAATAACATTCATCTATTACTTGCCACAACATCAGCAAATAAGTTATGTGCATTTAAGTAGAAATGGCTCACCTTTGTTTGTTTGGGTTATATAAATTTCAGCCTTCTGTCGGGGTAGGAAAGCTTTAGTCCCACCAATTCCTAAATCAATCAGATAGCCGTGGTCTTCCACACTAGACACAAGACCTGTGAGGTGCTAAGGAAACATATAACATGTCACACTACAACTATAAAAACTATACATATACACTACAAGTATAAAAACATATGTATGCTACATAATACCATGCAAATATCAATTAACTGGCACAGCGTTTTACCCTATTCAAGCAATGCTTTTTTGTTTTCACATTTATTATACATAAAGAGAAAGGAACTATAGTCAAGTTTGTACAATGGAGCTGCTTTAGCCAGATTTTAACTTAATTGAATACAACTCTGCCAAAACTTTTTATTTTTAATTTTTAATACAGATTGGTAATGTTAGAAGCCATTGACATTTTTTTATGCTGTATCAGAAATGCAAAAAGTTGAACTTAATCTCCAAAAAGCAAGCTGTAAGGGGCTGATACAGGCAAGGTCTGTACCTTTTAAACAAGTTTTTGTTACATCTTTTAAAGCATCGCAAAGATAAATATTTTTAGGAAGACCCATTTTACAGTACAATATAGCCCTCCATATAAACAATACCATTTGTGCAAAAACTGCTCAAATATGTTAACCTGCATATACCTACACTGATTGTGTAGCCAAAATTCAGACGTAAATATGCTAATAAAATATTTCAAACAATTAATACTATCAAGACATACCATGCCTGTGTGCAGAGAAGATGGAGTGAGATCCACATTGACGAGTTTTGGGTTTAAGGACAATTTGATGCTATTAAAACCACTAGATGTCATCTCCAAATTGCTAACGGCACATCTAACCAGCATTCCCGGTGAATACAAGTCAGAAAGAGGTATTAGACCCTGTCCAAACAAACACAAAATACGTTTTTGAATTAAAAAAGGAATAAAAGAAGAAACTTGAAATATGAACATGCACAACAGTCCAAATGAAAAAGAAGTAAATGTTTCTGGATGATAAACTAATGAATAACTAAGGTTATCTAAAAAGAAAGCTTACCTCTAGAGGCTTGTCTTTTTCAACTTGCTCCGTAAGCAATTTCGTGTACGCCTCACAGATATTAGTTGCTTGAACAAAGCCTATGAGATTGTAGGGCAAGCTTATAACCAGTTCAAAATCCTTGACTTCTCTGATGCATCCAAGAAACAACATCCCAACACTGAGGTCCTGAATGGGAAGTGAAAGATTTCTATTATTATTCATGAAAGACTAAGTTCATGTTCTTGTGAGGCAATCAAAGTATGAACACACAGACAAAGTTACATCAGAAATTTTAAAACACATTTGAACTTTTGCAAGCAAGCAGGTTTTTTTCTTGCAAGGGGAACAGGTTGTTTCTTTTTTGCAATGAAAAATAAAAAAATGTATTTGCTATACTCAGTTTAAAAGAGGAAGAAAACCTCACCCAAACCGAAAAAAAAAAATACACTTACCCTTCAATTACACAGAGCAGTCGATCGGTCCGGAGGTCTCTTCCATTGGGTCCAGCGTCGTCCTGGCATCCGTCTTCAGATCAGCACGCTTGACGTAGATGCGGGAAAAAAACTTGCTGATCCCCTTGCGCATGTCTGAGATCGGAAATTTTTTTTCCCTTTTGACGAAAGGGCATCTCGGGCATGCGCAGCAGGAGCACCCAAGAGAGCCTCCCAGGATGCGTGACGTAGGTATACCGGGAGGCTTTGTGCTCCGATTCATTCTCTATTGCCTAGGCAATCGAGAATTGGGGGGGCGGGGCAGCACTTTTTTTTTTTTTTTTTAAAGCGTGTTGCACTTAAAAAAAATACCAAACAGAAAATTGAGTTGAGGTACGCTTTAGGTACACTCACTTCTCCTTGCTTGTTCACAGGTACTAGCATCTTCACCTGGTCCTCTCCCAGGTTCAGGATCTTCAGCCACCTTGAATGGACAGAACAAGCCAGAATGGGGTAACTCCATGGATGTGCGCAGGATGCTATTCCAGCCCGGCATGCTACACTAACTCGCACACTACACTAACATGCACATCACAGAAAAGAATATGAACAGGCAGTTAAGTTTTTCAGTTGTAGAAGGGACATTGACAAACAAAGAACCTGCTAGCTAGCATTTTTTATTTTTAAAGTATAGTATATATACATATAAATTATTATATTATAAAGGTGACAAACCTGAAACCTCAGCAGCTCTACCGTTTTCACTTTTGCAAACGGGGTCTGTTCATACTGGGGTCCCTTGGAAGTTTCTTTCAGTTCTTTCTTCTTTTTCTTTCTAATAGAGTCATCCTCCTCCTCTTCATGGAAAGTCTATATTAAACCAGTGAATGCATTAACAAAGCTAAAAAAAAATGCGCGGTATGAACAGTGCAACTAGAACTTGCAAAATGAAAGATTCCTTGCAACTTGAAAGATTCTATGTTGTGTGAAATCTAGGTAAAACTTTTTTTTTCAGCAAAACATTTTTTCCATTTTTTTTAAAATACATTTTTGGGAAAATATATATGATGAGACTTAATAGATACCAAATATGCCAAGCCTCGAAATTCTGTGTCCCCAAGACATGGACGATTAGTAAATATGACCTGGATGATTGTACAACTGCCTCAATCATTTTTTTTTTACATTACAGCCAGGATCCAATTTTAAAACCAGCTGGCTCACAGATGAGATTACTAGCTGAACTGAATATCATCTACTATTGATCCTTATATGATGTTACACGGTAAAGAAGTGACTTGCACCTCAATTAATGCAAAAGGTAACACAACAAGACAGTTTTGATATGGATGTAATTGTTTAAGATAAAATGAAAAGTTCTAAGCAACCATTTTCTGGAACCTTTCAGAACAAAATAGTGTTGAGTTGGCCCAAAAAGCAGAAAACTCTTTCAATGATTTTTACTTTAAGCAAATCAGGTACTTACAGAAAACAAGTTGTCATCCTCTCTAAGCCTCTTTTTATTAGCTGTATCCTCAGACTTTTTTAGGGTCCCCCCACGAGGGAAACACTCCTCCATTTTCTTTATTTTTGTGTATCTGCATAAAAAAAATTAGATTAATAAGTGAGACAGAAAACATAAAAGTGTTTCATGGTTGCAGGATATTGTTCCTAAACAGAAAAGCTGCCAAAATAAATTGGATACATTGTTTATATATAGTAGGCTGTTTATGATCAGCTTCAAATATTTTAACATGAAAACAAAACAAAATAAAACAGCAATCTATATCCAAAGGAAAGCATTTCCACTACTTAACCCTGTAATTACCAAACAAATTGGGAAAAACGTGTGCCTGCAAAAGAAGCAGAAGCTGACAGAATAACATCTTCACATAGGGAATCAGACATTTCCTGGAAAGTCCATCTCCTGAGTCCTCTTAAAGCGGAACTAAACTAAAAACAAAAAAATTACCCTTACACCTTTAATCTGGCAGGTCCCTTGATAGGGCTGGTCCTTTTAACAATATGGTCCCACGTCGTCCTGGAATTCTTCTTCATCCCAGCACCATCTTTGGCCTTTTCTCTTTGTCACCCGATCTCGCACTGCGCAGGTGCGAGATCAGGTGACGTAGCCTCTGTGAAGGGGAAAAAAATAGAGCCGATCTGACTGCGCATCTATGAGATTGGCATCTCTTTCTCCTAGAAGGAAAACATGCTCCTTCTGCGTAAGCCAGAAATTAGGGCCTGCGCAGAACGAGTAGCCAGAGACTCCTGAGATGCATGACGTAGGTATCCCGGGAGGCTCTGCACTCCCAATAAATCTTGATCGCCACAGCAACCAAGACTTAAAAGAGGGGGTGCTGCGTTTTTTTTTGTTTTTTCTAACATTAACATTTTTACTTTACATAGAAGGGTTGTCTACCCTTCTATGTAAAGTAAAAATGTTGAGTTTAGGTACACTTTCAGTTTTAAAAAATGTATTTAGACACACTTTAAAGTTAACCTGTTGTACTGGAAAAAAAAAAGAAGCAGACACTTATGACCAATGTCAGAAAAAGGTTTTTGCCTAATTTTGCTGACACACTGCTGCAATAAAAATAAATAGGTAGATCAAAAAATAGTAGAAGTGAAGAGTGAAGCCCGTCCCCTTCTGTCTTTAGTGCCATGGCAGAATGGGCATTTTCCTACATTGAGAGGAAAGAAATAATCTCACGTAAGAGCAGTGAGATTGGCATTTTTCCTTCTTCACACTAGGCCTGGCGCCCACAAGTGATATAGACAGACGAAGATGGCGGCACCTGGCGCTGCCTCAGCCCTGGGACCAAAGAGAATTCCAAGACAGCGCAGGACCCAATCAAGGACTTAGGTACGCTTTACGGGACAAATCTGAAGTTAGCAAACACCAAAATACTTCAACCTCAGAAAGTTGCTTTTTAGTCTGGGATCTGTGTAGTTCTCTGAAGATTAAAAACCTAAAACATGTGGCAAGCTAATAGACGTATTTACAGTACCTTCCATTCTCTGCATTACCATTCATATTCCAACTTCCAGGAGACATTTAATTTAGATTAGAATGAAGGGAGTGAATCATAAAGAACCTAAATGTTAGCAGAGTGCTTGTTATGGATAGGAACAGATCACTGTTATAAGTCTATGTTATTATTATTAATAAACAGTATTGATATAGCGCCAACATATTACTTAGCACGGTAAAATAAATAGGGAGTTGCAAATTACACAGGGGTTGGAGAGGACCCTGTTCCGAGGAGCTTACAATCTAGGAGACAGGAAGAGATCACGGTTATAAGGCTATAATGTTCGCCTTTACTCTATCGTACACTTCGTTTTTGGTGCAGCAACAACAGAGCTTCTAAATAATACTCGCCTCAACTACCAGGTATAAAAAGCACCGCGATCTCCCCAATCAATTACTCACATGTAGAGATCATACCCACGTGTGTAAGCCTGGCACTTCACCCGGAAGCAAACTCTACGCTTGATTACGTAACAGGAAGTACAGTTACGCGGGTACGTCGCTCGAATGACCTTCTCAGGCTTGGAGATCGAGGTATTTTTCCAGCCAATAACAGCTCAGAATGGTATGACAGACAGCCAGGTCATCCAATGATAAGCGTCGCTGTCTTGAAAGCCAGAGGCCGGGACAGCGGGCGCAGTAGTAGCTGGTGAAGGGCACGGAGCACATCGTTGTACGGGAAGAGAAGTGAGTAGTCCAGTGGGTGCAAGGTTGTCATATACGGGGTTACAAAGGTTGCGTTTACTGATCAGCCATTTCTTTATATTGAAGGAAGCTGACCTTCCATGTTCGCTGCGCGAATCTTCCTGGGATATATTCACCAGAAACCAAGCATTGATTGGCTTTCAGCATTGCAGATATTTATTTGACTGATATTCTGGTTTATGTAACCTTGCAGCATTCAGGGGCCCACCATGCCTGGGGTGACCCAATCAATAATTTTCCCCCACACTCCATGTGACTCCTTGACCTGGCTGTGCCGTCTGGCAGGGCCCCTGGATTACAATACCATCTGAACTGTGTTACTAATATGAGACCGGTCACAAGTGGTTTTATTAAAAATATAGGAAGAAATCTATCTTTTTATATAATGGTGCATCTAAAAAGGAGCAAATACTGCTAAATTATACAGGAAAGTCAGTGTAGATGTCCTGAGGGGTGACCTCTAGTACCCTGCAGACCTTCATCGCACCTATTCAGACAAGTGCATTGCCTTTATTCGTTTATTTGTTGCCTCAGGCGTGTCAATGCCATCTGGTTTAATTTATTTTATATAAATTGGCACATAGTTTTTTTTCCATCATTGCTTTTATTGACATTGCTGCCAAGGAGTTGCTATCCATCATTCCTTCAAATCTGTTATGATGGTGGCTCAGTGGTTAGCACTCTGACCTTTGCAGCACTAGGTCCCAGGCTCAATCTCAGCCAGCACACTATCTGCATGGAGTTTGCCGGCTCTCCCTATGTTTGTGTGGGTTTCCTCCGGGTACTCTGTTTTCCTCCCACATTCCAAAAACCTGCAGTTAGGTTAATTGGCTTCCTCCCAAATTGACCTTAAAGACATATAACTGAGGTAGGGACATTAGATTGTGAGCTCCTTTGAACGACAGCTAGTGACATGACCAGGGGCTTTGTACAGCGCTGCGTAATATGTTGGCACTATATAAATACTGTGTAATAATATTAATGGTGCAGTGCTGCATATTTTGACCCAAAAAATCTCAAAACATGTGACTTAACCCTATCTTCTTTTTCATATGGCATGCATTTTCCTGAACAAGTAAAGGACACGTAGGACAGAAAGTCACACTTCTAGATATTTCATTGCAAAGATCTGAAGACCATCCTCATGGTTTTCAGGATTCATCTACCAGGGCATTGGCCATGAGCTGAGCAAGCTTGTAACTCGCCAGAGAAGAATACAAGTCTGCTATATGGTCAGGGTCACTCTTCTCTGCCACCTTTTCTACCCAAGTCACTTGTTTGTAGGAAAGTTCTTTAGGATCCTTTTGTTTGTTTTTCTTGTACTAAAAATAAAAATAAAAATAACCACGTTTCCAGGGTTTTTATTTCCACCTTCTAATATTGTTTGTCTTGAGGTTCTATCTTGTGCTGACCTTCAGGTATCTTTAATAATTGATGTCTTTAGTTTTGGGCACTGAGCACATTGGGGTTTAGGAGTGTTTGCTTTGTTAGGATTGCTCTATTAGTTTTACATTCAGGACCAATTTAGGGCAAAGAAACAGGTTTGCGTTGATACTTCTGCTATTGTCAGCCTTGCATTATGTATAGCCGTCATATTACGCAGCGCTTTCCATAGTCATGTCACTAGTCTGTCCCTCAAAGGAGCTCACAATCTAATGTCCCTACCTGAGTCATATGTCATCACAGTCTAAGGTCAATTTTAAGGGGAAGCCAATTCCCCTACCTGCATGTTTTTGGAATGTGGGAGGAAACCCACACAAACACAGGGAGAACCTGCAGACTCCATGCAGTTAGTGTCCTGGCCGAGATTCCAACCTTGGACCCTGCAAAGGCCAAAGTGCTAACCACTGAGCTACTGTGGTGCTCGATAATAATAATAAAAAAAAAAAAAGTGGCAGTGTTACTTGCTTCAAATGGGTTTTGCAATACCCATACAAGTCTTTGAGAATTCATAGGTCATAAGGAGTTCAACTGCAAGTCACCTTTCACAGAATTCAGAGGTGTCTTGACTTGATAACAATTCAAAGGCCATCCAACAAGGCCCTACAGCTGTTCTGGCAATAACAAACCCTCATCCCAACTGAAGTTTAATCCCCTTTCCATGGCTGAATCAATAGTCATGTATTGGGCAGAGTCTCCTATTTTAGTCGTTGCTTTTAAAGAGGCTGTGAATGAAAGAATGTTATAGAAGATCATACATGTCTGGGTATGAGCTTAAAAGGAAGCAGTCAATCTGCTCCTGTATAGTGTCCTGTTGGCAGCCCTTCTTCATACATTTGTTTTTCCCTACATGGATATGTCCTGTACAATGCCCATAAAAAAATAAAAAAAAGACATAAGGACATTTGCCATATGCAGGCAGTCGAGATGGTTATTTTGAACAATGGCCAGTTTTTCAGATTGATCAGTTGATCAGAAATAGCTTGATTTTTACCAATATATATTATTATTCACTAATTGTCAGCAAATGCTGTATTGGAATTGTATTCAGAAAGACAACCTCAAGTTCACATTTTTTTTTTCTTTTTCCTGTTTAGGGAATAGAACATGGCAGGACACGAATCTGGAGAGTACCACTTCACCGGCTTTAAAAAATACTTCAATTCCTACACTATGGTTGGCAGGAGGAATGTGAGTAACAAAATTAAATAAGTATGATAAATGTCTTTGCATCAACCTCATTTCACACACATTTTTTTTTCTTTCTTTCAGTATGTGCTAGCCACATATGGAGCAATAGCTGGAATTGTCCTTTTTTTTAAATTAAGACCTAAGAAGCAAAAGGCTGTAACTGAGCAATAAAGGTAAGTGTCTTGTATATAGAAAAGGATTGTCTATATTCTTTGCATGTAATAAAGTGCCGTCTGTAATTGGAGGGAGCGCACTTTCAAATAAAATACAAATCTAAACTATACTATCCCATAGTGGAAAGCTGCTTTATGCTCCTCTCGGATACACACACAGTGCCCTAAAATGTTTATCCTATTCCTAAAATGTGGGCTGCTGTGCGAGTTCTCTCCATCGAAGAGCCAGCCATGTCAGTGGGGTCTTGGCTTTTCATCACATTTGTTATTGTGCTCCCCTAGCCTTAATACCCCTAAACACTGCTTTGCTTTTTTCATGTTTGTAGTAGCTTTAAGTAAAGCAGCTGGGGGTTATAACCTATTTATTATTTTTCCTTCACCCCTTGCATGGGTAAAGCACGGGTTTGATTTAGTCCCATAAAATCAGTGTGCATGGCAAACTTAAGCAGCCCTTCAGCTGTTGCTAAAATTAGGCCTTAAAATGCAGTTTTTTTTTTCTTTTTAAAGCCTACAATGAGCTTGTTCTGAATGGATATAATTTATGCAGTCAGTCCTGTGATGAGAATGTACCATGTAATAGAATAACATGAGGTTGAGCATGTGGAGTTAATTATTAAACAGGATTTATATAGCACCAACATAATATGTAGCGCTGTACATTAAATAGGGGTTGCAAATGACAGACCAATAGTACAGAAAGTGGACCCTGCCCCAAAGAGCTTACAATCCAGGAGGTGTGGGAAGTATCACACAATAGGAGGGGAGATATGTGGTGGTGGGAAGTAGTGATGGTTTCAAAAGATAGAAGATGGGTATGCAAGTTTGGAAGAAAAAAAAAATTGGTTTTGAGTGCTCTTTCAAATGAGCAAATAGGATGAGGAAGACCATTCCAAAGAGCTGGGGCAGCTCTAGAAAAGTCTTGGAGCTATCCAACAAAGTGGAAAGTTAACTTTGCATTTCCCAACTCAAACCCCTCTGACGGTTCAGCCTACAAGGGCATTGATGTCAGGACTTCATGAGTCTGGATGTATGAGTGAAGTATTTTTCCCCACACCTTCGCATGAACCAGGCTGAAAAGGTTACTTGTCAGACTGAGAAAATAGTGTAGATTTAGTTAGAATGTAAAAGAAATACCCTCCAGCACAGTTTAGTAAAGATCATGTTAAAATAAATTTATACTTAGCTATGTTTTTTTTTTTTTTTTTATTCAGCCGTCTTGTTTTCCACAGAATAACTGGTGTAGGAAAAAAAATTATTTGTGTACACATATGGATTAATACAGAACTGATAAAGTCCTTTAAGGAAGAATGTGCTCCATTTAAAAGGAATTGTGTTGTCTGTTATGCTTTGTATACATCATAAAATGTTTCCTTTTTCTCATCTCCAGGACCCAAGACTCAGATTGATCTCTTCTCAAACATTCATCATAAAAGTACACATGTATTTGTAACTGTTTATTTACAAAATGTCTAGTTATAAAAAAAACTGTACAAAAAGGAGGCAATGACATCCTGCCATGCTGTTTATGTTCAACAGTTTTGTTGGAGGTATATGATTAAATAAACTTAACGTTTCAGAAGAATTTCTGCTTTTGACTTTTGTAGAAGGCTAAACATCTGTTTATTGCTCCAGCATTCCTATGAACCAGCTTAGACTGTTTCTACTTGGAGGTAGTAAAAAAATGGGCTTTAGTTGTGAACACAGTGAAAAAACAAAAACGTGAACAATAGCACACATCAACAAATCGAGTAGACTAATCCACAAGTGTCATTAGGCAGTTTCTGTGGATAGGGTAAAAAACAGTTCCTCCTTGCACTGTATTGTCCATACACATTTAAGAAGCCATGAACACAAAGTTTACTATGAGAACAGAAATAAGATTCTAGCTACACATTGGGAAATAAACTGAAGTTATCACAAAAGGCTAATTTTGAAACCAATGAAGTGTTTGTGGACAGACACTACATCAATTAAGGGAATTACAATGCAGACAAACAATATGAATTCCTGAGTGTTCTGCTTCACATTAAAATTTAAGAAAAAAATAGAAGTGTACAATGGATAAAGGTCAAGAGGCTCAAGCATGTAAGGGAGTGCAGACCTGAAGTATCTGCATATCTGCAACTTAAAATGAATTCTAAAATCACTAAACTGAGGGTGGGTGAGGTGGGGGGAAGCACATTAGGGGCACATAATAAACCAATCCATCTTCCAGAGTCATGCTTATTTAAAAGGATTGATTCGCCACCACTCTATATTTGAGTCACACCCACAAACACTTAGATGTTAAACACACACATCTTAATAACCCTTTAGCCTCCTTTGCAAGGTTTGCTTTAAAAGGCAACAATTAAATCACTTAAACCTACCCACTTATTACTATTACTGGTCCTTATGAGAAGCTATCGCTGAAGATGTTCTTGAACACCTAAAGCTATACCCACCCGGATCATGTAAAGGTTCCAGCCTATCTTCTATTCCCACTGAACCTAAAACAAGGTGACCCATGTTTCTGGCAACTTTTAAGCCAATATGTGCACCAGGCAGGATGAAAATGCATGTTTTCATTATGCTCTGGCTATAGAAATATCTGAACCTAGAGAAAAGACAAAACTATCTTTGCAAGAAAAATACAGCTTTTCATCTAGAGTACCATGAACAGCAGCTTTCTACATAATCCCAGGGCAGGTGGAACTTTCTTGTTCCCACTAAAACACCACATTGAGAAAGCACCCTGATAATGCAGAAATACTTATCCTGGTTTATCAGAGTGCTTACTATTGATAAAGAAGAGGATTGATTGCACAGAGGCACAATCTACAAGGTAATGTAAGTAAAAGAGCTTTTTCCCCAATACCAAAGATGACAGTAACAATGTAATCCTTACAGTGCAGGGAAAGCCCCACTCAAAAGTAAGTTTTACATCCAGGTACAGAAGAATGCCATGTTTTAGGTCCCAATGATCAGCACTGCTGCATGGGAAGAGAACACACCAACTGATGGGCTCTAGCCAACACACCACTACAATATTAATCTCTAACTTCTGAAATTTTATGGACAAATGCTGAAGCATAAACTGTTCTTTACATAAATACAAGCACTTAGTGCTTAATCTATAAATGTCAAATGCACACAGCACCAGTTTTGCATTTGTTTTCAATGCCTCTTGTTTTGTTTAGTCAGTCTAGGGCATAAACAAGGCAGTGTGGAGAATGCAAGTCTTGCAATAAAATTGACATCAGAATCCCATTTGGTAACATTGCATAACATAGTCTCGGCCCAGGATTGGACAGTCGAGAATCAGACGGAAGATTTTTTTTTTTTTTGCATCAGCAAGAAAGTGCAGTTGTTCATTGTGGGCCGTAAGCTCCAGCAGCCATGAGAAGGTTTCGTCGAGTGAAATGAAGATGAATAACTGGAGTTGATTTTGTCATATAGGAACCAAGGAGTAGCTCTTGTGAATTTTCATTTAAAGTTAAATGTCCTGTAGCACTTGTAAAGTCATCGGTTTCTAAGTCTTCAAAGGCTTTTACTGCATCCCACAAACTAACAGTATTATCCATAGAACCTAGGTAGAAAAAAAAGAGAAAAAACAGTGTTACTTTTCCAACAGAAAGCTAGAGGGCATATACCGTATAAGTTGAGGTACCTATTTTTACCTTGAAAAACAGGAAAAATTGATTAACTCGAGTATAAGCCGAGGGTGGGAAGTGCTACAGCTACTAGCAAGTTTCAATATTCAAAATACCAAAAATTGGTAAAAAAAAATAACATAATGAGAATTTAGTGGTTAGGTAGGTATACTACTTACTGTACCAAACCACTAAATTCTCTTAACCTCCCTGGCGGAAGGATTCTGTCCGAAAAAAGTGTCTGAAAGCGGTACTGCATTCAACCACTGTAGTGCCCTAGCGTTCTAATTGTCTCCATATTTCCACACAAAAAGCGTTACTTTTTTTGCATGGAAATTTATTTTACATTGTAGGCCTATATTTCTTACGCATAACTCACTGAAATATGTCCAACATTTCATAAACTTTAAAAAAAAAAAAAAACAAAAAAAAAAAAAACACATAAATCTGTTAAAAAATAGTTAAACATGTAATATACATGTACAGTAGCATTTATCATATATATATATATATATTCAATTATTTCTTTGTATTGGACACAATAGAGCTATTTTGTGTTGAATCCAATACAAAATTATTTGATAATTTCCCACGCTCCTCCGGCACTGACGTCACCAGGAAACCCCGGAGATCGTCTCTGCATTCGGTGGATGAGGACAGAATAAAGAAGAGGTGTCTGGAGGAGCTGTGGGGACCAGCAGGAAGCTGGGGGATGTCAACGGAACAAGGTAAGTGGGTTTTTCTTATGTTTTGTGTACTTTTGAATTTGGCACAGGCCTGTAGCTGCTGTAACTCTGGCTTACCCCCGCCATCTTTCTGGCTTATGCGGCCAGCGTATTTCCACTGCAGCCTGATGACATTGTCATCAGGGGACGGAAACCCTTGGACGTGCTGCAGGATCGGGTGCTTTTGTGGAGGAACCCATGCACCTGACTAGTGTATAAGCCGAGGGTAACTTTTTGAGCACATTTTGGGTGCTGAAAAAAGGTAGCTTATACTCGGGCATATATGGTAAATAGCTAAGAACCCACCAATCAACCCACAATATTTGGTCTTACCAAAAAAAAAAAAAATGTATATAACATAACTCCATGTTTTTAAATCTAAACTGAAATAACTACACCCACAGCCCCCATATTAATGCTCTACCTATCAGTAATCCAAAATGTAAACCAAAAAAAAGCAAAATAAAAACAAAAGTTGAGCAACTGCAAAACTATAGAATAGAATTTTTTTTGCAAATCCACATTGCAATTATAATAAAATCCCTAAAAAATGTACAGTGCTGCATAATATGTTTGCGCTATATAAATACTGGTAAATAACAATAATACTTTATAGACATACCTGATGCTAAAACCTCTCCATCACGGCTAAACTTAAGTGCATAGATTGTGTTAGTGTGACCCTTTAATTCTCCAACCATTAAACCGTGGCCAACATCCCAAAGCAAGACTCTGCCGTCGGTGCCCCCACTAGCTAAGAACTTTCCATTTGGACTAAACGCCAAGACGTGAATTGGTCCCTGCATAGGGGAAGAAAGGAAAATTATGAAAAACATATATTAATATTTAGTTTCAAATTTACAGTTTCCCTAAATATAGAAACTATAAAGGCCTATGGAATTCGGATTCAGTTGACTACTTCATTGTTCTTTAATAACATATCTAAACCAAAAGAGTAAACATTTTCAGCAAGTACAAAAAAATACTTGTTGAACTAGTGAGAAATACAGTAGTAAAATAGTCACCACTTCCTGTGAGCTGAACTGAAAACACGCAGAGCTGTATTCTTATTTCCAAGCCATTATCTATACACTACTAAATAACATGATTGATGTCCAAATCAGGAGAGCCACCCTGGGACAGAATTTTTTTCCCCCCAGGTTTACTTAGAGACAGCTCATGTAAGGACTGGAAAGTTGTGTTTTCAGGGGGTTAGATGTACTTTAGGCTATAGTAATAATCAGTCACACCAGTCAAAATAAGACTTTAGAGACCGTCTAAATAACCGTTATAAAACATATGAAGTAATACGAAGTAATTTTGTTACCAATTGTGCAAAGCCAAAACAAAGGAAAAAAAAAAAAAAAAAACACCACACAACTCACTATGATCTATTCTTACCTTGTGTCCGGTGAAAATCCTTACACAATTTCCATTTAGGACATCCCATAATCTGACTGTTCTGTCTGTTGAGCCAGTAGCTACGTAGTTAGAGTTGGGATGAAAGCGAGTACATATAACATCTGCAAGATGGCCAGCAAATATACGTAAAGGCTGGTAATGGTCTGTTGCCCATAAGCTGTAAAAGACATCACAATAAAAAAAATGTAACATATAACCAAGGCAGTGCTAACTTTAAGAAAAAAAAGATACAAGTACATGTAGTCCCCGGGTTAAACAGGAGATTGAACTTAAGGACAAACCTAAAGTCTATATTTGTGTGTAGGTAAGAACAGGTACATTATTTTAATAAATGCAATTAGGACAGATGTTTGTCTCAACATAATATTAGGCAGTGAGGTGTCAGTTACTGTATAAAATCCTCACTGTGAGTTAATCACAAACAAAGCAAGAAAAAAAAAAAAAAAAAACTTTATGGAGCCTAGACATTAATTAACTTCTGGAGCAAGCTTTGATATGCAAAAAGAAACTGCAGAGTTTGTCTTGCTCATTAAAGAGTTACAAGAGGTTGCAAATGAGATCACCTACAACCTCAGCTGTGTTTAGCAAAAGATTTCTTCTGCAAATCATGCAAATGACCCCTCCCCCATCAAGCCTATGTCCTGCACACGAGTGAGCAGGAAACCCATGTTCGTAGCTAGGAATCGTCCGTATGTCGGATGTCTAACTCAGGGACTACCTGGAATGATAAAGTTAGACATTTACCGAGCAATTCTGTCATGGCCTCCAGACACAAAGTAATATCCATATGGAGAGAACTGAGCATCCCACACTGGGTAGTTATGCCCTTTGTATGCCACCAAGCAGGTGAATGTCTGAAGACTCCATAAACGGACAGTGCCATCTTCTGAGCAAGATAATAAGTAATTCCTAAAGATATAAAAATGAAGAATAATCAAAAAATCAGCTTACCACAACTGGCTGAATTATACTGTAGATACATGTCTATGGGAAGTGAACTACTACAAGTATATATTCCTGTAACTTAAATCACTTAAAATTTGAGCAATATGAAATCCCTCAAAAGATTTATTAACACCTGTCAAGAGATTTTCTAAAAGTAAAATGACCTAGTACTACTTGCTTTAAAACATACCAATAAAAAAAGGTGCAAAAGCACACAGAGGCTTTGTTTGCATATATCTGCAAATATCTGACAAACCAAACACTGGGATAAATGTTTACAATATATGTTGCCAACAAGCTTATTAGTAAACAATCCAACTTCTCCACCAGACACACACATGAAAAAAGTCAGACTTGCAAAAAGTTTTGCTGATTTCCCACTGTGTTTTTGAAGGCATATTGGAAAATGGCACATTCTCCCAGCAAGCTGGTAAATGTATTATTATTCAGTATTTATATAGTGCTGACATTTTACGCAGTGCTTTACAGTCCATAGTCTAAAGTCACTAGCTGTCCTCCAGACAGCTGTCCCTACCTCGGTCATATGTCTTTATTACAGACTAAGGTCATTTTGGGGAAAGCCAATTAACCTAACTGCATGTTTTTGGAATGAAGGAGGAAACCCATGCAAACACAGGGAGAACCTGCAAACTCCATACAGATAGAGTCCTGGCCGAGATTCGAACCTGGGACCTTTTCATACAGAAATTGTAGTCAACATTAGACACTTGCCAGATGCAGATTAAACTTTTACCATCTGAAGAGCTTTAAGTTACAGGTTTTTCAAAATTGTACAATACAGAAATTAATGCACACTGCCACATAAAATGGATAGCAAACTGTACTATAGATACAGAACATATAAGAAAAGAGAAATGATAAAACAGGGAAGGTGTCCGAATGAGCCAGTAGCATTCCTAAATTGAGTCATGGACTTCCTTATGAGATTCTGTACATGGATAATTTGTCAACCATGAATGTACATATCCCTAGTAACTATGAAAAGAATACAATTTCCCACCTGTCTGGACTGAAGCTGGTTGCATAGACTGGCCCGCTGTGGCCATATAAAACCTTCATCTCGCTTGCTGTCTTTTCATCCATAATTCTTTCTAGAACATCATCCGATTCTTTGTCTATTAAGCTGAGATCTGAAGAAGATTGGTTTATTATTTTAAACTGATTTCAGTTTGTAAAACTGACAATAAACATTTAATGCAAGGCAAAGGATTCCCAGAGCACTTTTAGTTTGATAGAGAGACTGCACTGCCAATCCTTTGCTCTTGCTTCAACAAACTTAATTTGAAGATCTGAATAAACAAATGTTCTAGTATTAAAATATTTGAGAAGCAGCATGGTGTGGGTCTGCAGCAGACATGAGTGTACGCTACAGAGTACATGACAAAATGGGAAGAGTCATCACCTGGCACTCCAAGAATTACCTATAATAGCACTGCACCACTCAGCCAGTGAGCAGCAGGTTGGATTTTTGTGCAGACAGTAAGGACAGACTAAGGGAGTGAAATGATTTAGTATTTGTGCCAGGTGTGCAAGAAGGTGCAACACTATTCAACCCAAATTTCTTTTTGAAGCTGGGTGGGAAGAAATTGTAGGCAGGTGGCAGTTGCTGAATTGCGATCCAACACAATAAGCCAATAAGCCAATTCATTCAAAAATATGTAAAATATTAGTTGAGAAGTAAACTAAATCATCCCCATTTACCCAGATTTAATAATTTAGCATTGCATTAAACAATTTGAGACTAGTTGAATAAGATCTATGAAGCATGTTTAAAAAAAGAACTCAATGCACAAGATTAGTAATAAAAATAATAATGTTAAACATTGCACGTTACCAAAAAAGAAAAAAAATTACCAGATGTGCTTTTGACACTTCGTAATTTTTTGGGCGTTAAACTCCACACGCGCACAGTAGAATCTGCAAATCCTCCTGCGATCATGCTGGAATCATCTGTAACATCCACTGCGGTCAAACCCTGCAGAAGCCAAAGACCGTTTTTACAGCTGAACAGTGCATAAGTGTATAGCTAAAACAAAGTTTCAGTAATCCAAGAGCATGGCATTTTAAGGAAGATTACCTACCTGGTAAGCATTAAGGAATGTGTAAAAACAGATTGAGGGGAGTGAATCAGGGCCAAGGCGAACCCGTTTGGCAGCTTCCTTCATAATCATAATCTTATCAAGTTTGTCAGAATCCTTTAGCTCGGGGAGAGGAATCCTAAACAACATAAAAGACAGTCAGAAAATTTTAACTGTAAGGGATGTCATCCACCTGAGATATATAGGGTGTAATAGGGTTGTGCAAATCACAGAACTGAATAAAAAAATACAAATACAATGAAAAAATAAATCTAAGGAAGAAGTTTTACCTATCTGTGTGCTTTACTCTTTATTGCTGACAGATAAACAACATAATATATGTCATGTGGTTTTCTGTGACATGACTATTGTGTCAAGTAAAATAAGGGAGGTTCGCTTCCTCTTTAAAAATGATTACATTCTTTCTGCTCAAACATACATTTACCTACCTGTTCTGAGGTGGTGCATTAGGGTCCTGTTTCTTGCTTTTCGAGCCAATGCTATCTTTTTTTGGTTTCTTTTTCTTTGGCTTTCCTTCTTCATTTTCTCCTTCCTCATCTTCATCATCCAAAGGGACTTCAATCTCTGGTTCTTTCAAAAGACCAAAGAACACCTGCAAATATTTACAATTAGATCAGATTTATTTATCATTAGCTTCTACCCAGGCATATTCATCACCAAAGGCTTGGTGTGTGTATGTTTGTGTATATTATATGTATTCTATGTGATATACACACCTTAACTTTGTTTGCTTCACGCTTGGCTTCCCCAGACAAGCTGCCCACCATGGCATCTATTTGTTGTTTGCTACGTGGCATGCCATCAAAAATATCAATGTACAAGTGTTCCTGTACTATGCTCCATATCTGATTGTTCTGCCTCTCCTGTAAATGGCGCTTAAGCAGCTGATAGGAGTCCCGGGATATTCTTAGTACAAACTTGCTTGTTCGAAAGTCTAACATGGTTTCATTGCCTTTCATGTGCTCCTTCTTGGTGAGGCTGGCTAAAATGCGGAGGTCATCCTCATAGTAACATTCCTGGTCTCCATGAAATCTTAAATAGAAATAACAACATGTTAGATACACATTTAAAGTTAAACTTTAGAATCATTCAGCCTTCCTTCCTTAAGGTCCCTTTGCCCATTTAAACCACTGCATTATAATCTGAAATAGTTACATTTTGCAGAACTCAATTTTTTTATTGCCAATGACGTAATCAAAATCACCAGCAATAAAGCTTTTCCTGGTACCTGTGCAAGAATCTGAACAGGTGAAGTCTTTCATTCTGGGAGTGGTGGAGTAGGTGTTCCTGGATTGACTCTAGCTTACAGCCACAACTACTGCCGGTAAGCACATCATTCTACAAGCTAAAGCAGAGGTCACCAACCCCTGATACGTGGCCCACTAGTGGGCCGTGGCTCTGGCCGTTGCAGTGGGGTCAAGAGGAGGACTCCGCTTTAGGGGGGCACACCAGCCAGGGCCGTGGACCACGTCTTCCGGAGACATCACAGGCTCAGGGCAAAGGGCAGGTTGTGTCTCAGAACCTGCGACAGGAGAGTGGATGGGTTCTGGCGTCACTATGGGGGAAGTTTCTTGCCCTTTGAGTGACACATGGCTCCCTAAAAATGTGCACTCCAGAGTCCACGCATTTAGTGGTCTGCAACCTGCAAAAGGTTGGGGACCACTCCCCTAAAGGAATGTGTTTGTATTTAAGAAACATTGCTTACTTGTCAAAGAAAGATTTGGCTTCATTTTCATGTTGATTGTAGACCAGCTCCAAATACATGTGCACAAAGAGTGGGTAGAATAACTGAGAAAGCTCTGCACGATGACAATCCAGTACTGACTCAATGAATCGTTTCAGGCCACCGTAATATTCCTCATACAGAGCTGGATCTCCTTGCTGGGTGTAAGCAGATAGAACCGCACTGACATCCGGCTGGTCCTGCGGGCCACTATTCAATAGAACTAAAGAAAAAAAAAAAGTTTCATTTAAAAAAAATCAGCATTGTAAAGCACCATGACTATATATATATATATATATATATATGAGGTTTGCAATTGTTGGGATTATTCATCTTATAATATAAAATTTAAATGTCTAATAAATGGGGAAAAAAAATTATTACTTGGGAAGAATGGACAAAGCTAAGGAAGTGGGAACCCCGAACAAACAAGACAAAAGTTATACTACTACTTGGCATACACATGCTGAGCTTGTATATGTCATGCAATGGAGAGAAAATTCTGCCAACTATCTAGCTCAACAGATTAATTCAATTAAACATACATATATGGGAAAATCCCAGAAGCAGATTAATAAATGCTACCAGAGCAGCCTTCTAAACTTTTAGGTCTTAGGGAACTCCTGACAATAAAAACAATATCCAAAGCTCACAATACATCAGTGTAGTGGTCAAAATGCCATCCTTATAGATAATCCTTTGTAACAGTGGTAAATGACCTAAGACATACAAATTGTTCAAGGAACCCCTAGCAATCTCTAGAAAACCCTATGATTCCATGGAACCCTGGTTGGGAAACACGGATCTAAATAATTGAAGGACATTTTGCATTAAGTCCCCCCGTTACAATAATACCGTTACATAAACACTCCGTTTTTAATACAACACTGCTGCCATTATGAAGCCATACTAGAAAACGTTAAAATATATTTGGTACTTTGCAAAACTATTGTTTTCAAAGCAACCTCATAGCAAAATCAGCTCATGAGATCTGCTGCTTTCAGTTTCAATTCTTTTATTAATATTAAACAGGATTTTTATAGCGCCATCATATTACACAGCGCTGTACATTAAATAGGGGTTGCAAATGACAGACAGATACAGACAGTGACACAGGAGGAGAGGACCCTGCCCCGAAGAGCTTACAATCTAGTAGGTGGGGGAAATAACACGCAACACATTCTGACTGTTGCATACTTCATACAAATAGGAAACCTCCTCTGTATTCCCCTACAGCAGCTATATAATTGTTATAAATGATTCACATTGCAAAGCATACAGAGAAAGAGACAAGCAGCAACCAGGATGTCCTTATTCCAATATGGGAATATCAATGTACCCAGAGGAGGCAGCAGAGGAGCAGCATCAAAGTTATCGTATCATCACAAGATTTACAATCTAATAGAACATTGTTCCCACAAATTCTTTTGTCAGCCCTCATAAAATAGAATCACTGTATAGTATGGAGATGTATTATTACATACTTGCTGCATGGGATATAATGTATCCCTTCCATTCCCAAAGACATCAGCTCTAAACCCTACAATGACCGCCAATACATAGGGACAAATTGCCAATCATGTCAGGGGTCTGATGTAGGGTCACCACAATGTGCAATGTCTGCATTTCTTTTTGCTAGGAACCATTTCAAAATCACTAAAAACAATTTGGCACTATACACCAGGAGGACGGGGGAATAAAAACACATTCACCAGGAGAACGGGTCATATATACACATTCACCAGGAAGAGGGGACATATATACACATTCACCAGCAAGATGAAATACGCTGGGTCATTTAGGGTCAGATTACCTGATCAAGGGATCTCTAGTCCAATCTCTCACATAATTTGAGGGTCACACATAATATGCAAAACCCAACAGATAAAAGCAATTGATCAAAAAGATGCAAAATAAACTAAACAGAAGTGTATCCAAAGCTTTTCTCATCATTGACCTGAGAAAGCAGAATAATAGCTGCAGGGCCCCGGGGGTGCACACTGTTGAAGGGCCACATATTGGGCAGCAGGCTCCAGGCACAGTGTACATTCTTATTTATAAATCACAGCTGTGATCTGCAAGAATAATGATCAGGGAATGGACTTGGTGGGATAAATAGGCAGGGAAGCCCTATCCGTGCTGGATGAGACCAATAGGAAAGGTATGAGGATCCCAGGGGCAGAGAGGAGGCTGTGATGATGGATGGGGGGCACGGAGGATTATTTGTTACCCCCATACATATCCTGCACCCTGCTGAGAGGTGCACAGAGTGTTTCTAATATTCTGGCCACCTTCCTATAGACCCCTATACGTCGCATAGACCCCTCCACAGACCCCCTATAGATCTATCTGATACATCCCGCGCTCCCCCGGCATCCCTCTCCTCACCTTTCCCCGCTGTGCCGGTCTGCCCGGTGGCTCCCCCGGTGACGGAGATGGCGGCACTGGTGACTCGGCTCAGCAGGCTGTGTTCCCCGTCCAGCTCCCCGCTGAGGTTCTGTCCGCCGGGGCTGAGCGCCGGGCTCTCCTCCACCTCCTGCAGTCCGCACTCCCGGCGGAGAATGTCGGCGGAATCCTTCAAGTTGCTTTTCTTGAGAAATTGCAGCACGGCCAGCAGCGTCTGCCGGTCCGGAGCCTCCGGGGTGGTGAGCGGGGCCACCGGTGGACTGGCGGCTTTCGGAGAGACGCCATGACCGTTCCCCAGCACCGGCTCTTCGGAGACGGGCACCGACAGGCTCTCATTCTTAACATCCTCCAGGAGCTCGGGTTCCGTCTTCACCGAGGTACTCGCCTCATCTGGCACCGCCGCCATCTTGCAGCGGGAGTTTATTCTTTACGACGTCGCATTTTACGGCAAGAGAGGCGGTGTCCTTGTGGCTTCCGGGAGCCTGAGAACGACAGTCCTGGCATCTCCATTTCCGGCAGCAATGCAATCATCAATCATATTCGTCTTGTAGATTGTCACGTGACACATAACACATACTATACTACATAATGAGTGCAATGGTTACTGCTTTATTTCACTCTGTAAAGTAGTAATGGCTGAGGATGTTTTTTTCTGCTATCTTCCTTCACTTCCTGTCTTTAGTGACACTTTCAGAAAGTAAGAGAAAGTTTAATAACACTGAGAGCCCATTTAGCTCTTGTGGCCATGGTAATATATCATGGTGGAAGCTTATTCATTTTCAATAGTTTGCCCTAAAGCGTACCTAAACTCAGAATTTTCACTTTACATAACCCTTTTATGTAAGGTAACCTTTGCAGCACTGACCTCTAATTCTCGATCACCTAGGTCAGGGGTGTCAAACTCATACACAGAGGGCCGAAATTAAAAACTTCGGGGGCCAAACTTGAAATTTATTGAAAAATTTGAGGAAGTTTACTACTTCATCCATAACTAACAAAGACAAACCTCTCTGCACACACTTTAGGGTTGAAAAGACTAATTTCTATCCATCTATGCAGGCTGTGTGTTCATTCTCTCTCATCACAATTTTGTCTGACACTTAATATTACCCTATGCAGTCTCTAATGGATTGAAACAAACACAATGCCTCTGGTAGTCAGGCACCATGTGATCATTGCCTAGGCTTTGTGTCACATGATGGGTGTACAGGAATAATGTCTATGTATTGCATGTATTGACAATGATGATGTGAGGTGGTAACGCAGGCGGGCCAGATGTAGTTCATTTTCGGGATTCTTTGGAGGCCAAAAAAAAGGACCTTGAGGGCCAGATTTGGCCCACGGGCCAGAGTTTGACACCCCCTAGCCTAGGTGTTTGAGAATGAATGGGAGCGCAAAGCTTCCCGGGATACCTACGTCACGCATCCTGGGAGGCTATTGGCTGCTTCTTTTGCGCATGCCCGAGCACCTTGCCTTGGTCAGGTGACGTAGGAACAAAAACCAAGAGGAGAAGATGGCGGCGCCCGTAGAGCCGGCCCAAAGACAGATGCCGGCACGACACAGTACCCGATGGAAGAGACCTCCAGACGGATCGACTGCTATAATCAGTAAGTGTATTTTTTTTGTTTTGGGTCGTTTTTGGCTTTACCCCCTCTTTAAAGTGGAACTTTCATTTTAAAAAGCTCTTGATCCCTCTGCAATCTGATTCCAGTCAGTCCTGCACCGTCCCAGATTTCTTCTTCTTTCCTACACTGAGGAACCAGCGAGAGCTACCATCTTCTTTCTCCTTCTGCTTCTGTCACCCAATCTCACACTTAGCAGGCCCTGGATCGGGTGACGTTTCATGCTAAAAATTGTCATCCTAAAAAAAGTGTTGATCCCACTGTGCATGTGTGAGATCGGTACTTTTTTACAAGCCTTTTTTGCGCATGCCTGAGATTAAGCATGAGCACAACGAGCAGCCCAAAGCCTGCTGGGATCGTGACATTTGTATCCCTGGAAGCTCCAGGTTTCCTATTCACCGTGTCAGTAAAGGTAGAAGGGATCCTCCCTAATATTAAGCAGACATTTCATCATTATATATTGGTTTTGTGTTTGTATTATCAGTCAGGGCATTCTTGCAGAAAGGGACAGGTGGTGCGATGATGATGCGTCTTACTTGCCTGATTGCTCCGGGTTTGTGGCGACAAAGCTGAGCTGTGTATTTGCAGCATCACCTTTGGTTACAAGGTTATTCCAGCAATCTCGGCTTCTATTGTGTCTTTGTGTCTCAGCCAATCAAGATGACTGACAGAAGGAAAAAAAGAAAGTTGGTGGGGCCCTGTGCTGAAAGCGGATAGATGAGTCATGCCAATTTAGTTCAGCACTAATTCAATACACAATACAATAATGGGCCTCACTTTTTAAAGCTCTTCAAGACCAGAAAAGATAGACTATCATGAGAGAACCTGGGGAATCCAGCAGACTTGGAATGAATTTCTTACAAATCAAAATGTTTTCAATCTTAGACCTGATCCATTCCAGATTAGCTGAATATGAAACGTTTATTTTTTCTGGTCTTAGAAAGCTTTAATAAATCAGGCCCAATTTGTGTGAATGCACATGTCTGTAGGCGTTGGGCTTTTGTAAATGGCATCAGTTTGAAATGATGAGATCTGTCAGAA
Source organism: Pyxicephalus adspersus (assembly GCF_032062135.1). Classification (NCBI taxonomy): domain Eukaryota; kingdom Metazoa; phylum Chordata; class Amphibia; order Anura; family Pyxicephalidae; genus Pyxicephalus; species Pyxicephalus adspersus. Next base: position 19,623,067 of record NC_092867.1, on the reverse strand, counting down.
TTCATTGACAGCTGCACCTTCTCCTGCAGTTGACCAACTGACCTGCTTCTGACCTGTGGTCTTACACCCACACAGACTTGTTAAAGCTTACAAATCTCACTTGAAGTGAAGTATAACCCACTGACACGCCTTTAAATGTCCTTTCTCCAGCTATCAGATTGGAGCTGTGGCATTACTTCTAGACTTGCAGGGGGTTGAATTAAAATTCTCGTTTTATACAATTCTAGATTGTAAGCTCTTCGGGGCAGGGCCCTCTCCTCCTCCTGTGTCACTGTCTGTATCTGTCTGACATTTGCAACCCCTATTTCATGTACAGTGCTGTGTAATATGTTGGTGCTTTATAAATCCTGTTTATAAATATTATTATTAATAACAACAATAATATTAATAATAATTCTATTTTATCATTTTCACCTAAAAAGCAGCAGCATTTATTTATTTTGACAATTTATTATATTATCACCGTTTTATGAATTTTTTTTTTTTTTTTTGGTGAAAGGTTTGGTGTCATTATATCTTTATTGGCTTACTTTCTGCTTTCATTTTTTTCTCCTCTATTATCATCAACCTGCTAATGTTTTTTTTAATGTTTCTGTTTTCATGACATTAACACTTACATTAGTACATATCACCTTATTTTAGACAATATTATCATTGGGCAGAACACAGCTGGTGTGAGGGTTGGTAGGCTGCTGCATGTAGCTCCCTGAACACATCTTTCAGTACTTTTCTTAGGATTTCTCAGTCCTGATGTCAGCAATTGGTTGTTTTTGTGATGGGGCTGTGTTCAGACTGGCAATAAGGTGACAGCACACTTACTGCTTCCTCATGCCAGTGAACTGCTGCCTTGGGGGAGACGCCACATGTAGCCACTACCCACAGCCACCCAATAGAGAATAAATCAGGGCAGTAATGAGTGGTGAATCAAAACTTATTATTATTCAGTGCTGACATATTACGCAGTGCTGTACAAAGTCCATAGTCGTGTCACTAGCTGTCCCTCAAAGGGGCTCACAATCTCATGTTCCTACCACAGTCATATGTGATTAATACAGTCCAAGGCCAATTTAGGCTGTTGTTACTGATAGATGACTTATGACCAAAATTTAAAAGGTAATCCCATTGATCTGAGAATGTTATACAAAGTTCCAGGTCCCATTTTGCTATGAAAAAGCGGTGACCCCAGATGCCAAAATCAATATTTTAAACACAGGAGAAAGTATCCTTGAGGATCCTGGTTATAAAGTCTCCAGGGGTTGCTGGGGGTTCCTTGAGCCATGAGTAGTTTGTGACTCTCAGGTCAGTTTAAGTGACACTAAGGATCATTTTGGCTATCTGTAAGTGTGACATTCTTCCCACTGGCCAGCAATGTAACAGGAATTCTTCCTACTGCCCACCACACTAATATACTGTGAGGTTTAGATGTAGTAATATAGCAGGGGTTCCCTGAAGACCTGAAAGTTATTACAAGGAGTCCACCATGTTAAAGTTGGCAATCACTGCTCTAGGTGATGCTGAATATCCTCCAGCTAGGAAATGGGGCATCATTTATCAGGCTTGCTGCAGCTTCTATTGTACATTGAAGCTCAGCATGTGCAGTGACACTCAGCATGTGCAGCTTGAGCTTTTTACTATTCCTTTCTGGCCAGTTTAGACACACTAGAATACAACTTGTAGACCAAATACCTACTTCCATATGTTGATAATTTGCTGGCTGGAAGAGCAGGACATGTCTTCAATGCTGGAGCTGCCTACAGATACAGAACAATGCTTGGGAATTATTGTACAGGAATGAACAAGTGTGTATGGATGTGACATACATACATATTCAGGTATTGATTCCCAATACGTGAATATTGTACAAATATTGCAAACATGCTTCCAGACACTTAGAACATTTTATTTATTAAAGCTCGTCTAAGACTCTCCTACATCTCTCTGTGCAGGATTATTTTACTCTGTACTACAGATCCCGGCAGCCTCCAGCAGCATGTTTAGCACAAGGCATGCCGGGACTTGCAGTCCGTCGCTCCTGCTTAGCCTTGACTTGTCCGCCGATTTTACATTGTGCGAACTACATTTCCCGGCATGCTCTAGGAGGCGCATGCGCGCCGATATGTCGAAAAACAAAGTCCCGCGCCGTGTGTCTGTGTCGGTGACCGGCGTCGGTATGGAAGTACAGTTCGATAACTCGGTGAAGTGTGAAAAGGTGGAAGAGCCGGTAACAGCGCCGGGATTCCTGTGTACGGAGAGGAGAGGGGAGCGTTATATGACGGGAAGTGAGGTGAGACGGGCGGACACCTGTCTGGAGTGTCACATATCTGTTCTGATCGCTTATTGATCGGCTGATAGAGCCTGCCCTCCTATATATTGCTCTAAGATATGAATATATACTCGAAACATTACAGGAAAATACTAATATCTCAGCTCTCAGTTTTAGCTTTGCAAACAATTATCCTTGCTTTTGCATCTGATAACTTGGATAATGATCACCCAACTTTTGTGTATTAAAAATATGTATGGCAAAAACTTTTTATTTTTCTAGTAATAAAGGCCTAAATCTCCTCTTTGGGGAAACTTCCCGTCACTTCCTTATCTAGGTGGTGGATTGGGTTAGGTTCAGTTGTGCCCATTTCCTGTCCCCATAAGCACCCTTCTCTCACCCACCACCCCCATTCCAAATGTCAGCGGCACTGCAGCTCACCCCGCTGGCACATAATCCCCAAAATGTTTGCTGTACACTAAAGCCTCAGATCAGCAGCAATATGAAGAACATAAATAAACTGTAGCAACATTTCCTGTTCTGATCTCTTATGTTGCTGTTATGTTTATCAAGCCTGCAATGTCTGCCTAGACAGTAAGATATCCCTATGTAAAGGTGGAGATGGGGAATGTGCCCTGATTTTATAGCATTTTTTAACATTTGGATGGTGAAACAAATTTGTGTATTCATTATCATTTCTGTCTTTCTTTTTTCAGTCCATGGTAAACCTTGCTGACCTGAACCCGTACATTCTCTGCTCAATCTGTAAAGGTTATTTTGTTGATGCCACTACTATAACAGAATGTCTTCATACATGTGAGTATACAAAAGTCTGATGAAACCACTGGATGGTAAAAGTGCAAAACATGTAAAGAGGAAGTAAACGCAAACCTTACCCAAACCAAAAAAAAATACACTTACCTTTAATCCCGTTGAGCAGTTGATCTTTTTCATCGGGTCACGCTTGGTCCCGGCATCCGTCTTCGGGCCGCACACTAGGCGCAGCCATCTTTTCCTCTTCTGGGTTCTTCTTTCCACGTCACCCGACACAGACATGAGATCGGGTGACATGGATGGGGAAAAACTTGCCGATCTTACTGCTTGTGCATGATATCGGCATTTTATGCCCCTTTTGACGAAAAGACTCCTAGGCGTGTCCACATACGCAGAAGGAGCATCCAGGAGCCTCCCGGGATGTGTGACATAGGTATCCTGGAAGCTCTGCGCTCCCATACATTCTCGAGAATTAGGCACCCATTTTTTTTTTTAAAGGTGTTGCACTTAAAAAAAAAAACAAAAACCTTTTGTTTCCCTACCTACCCTTTTATGTAATGTGAAAATTCTGAGTTTAGGTACACTTTAAAACAAATGTGCAAGATAGGAGAATTTTTTACGTTTTGTCGGCATGCTATAAGGTTAATGTTGTGCATGCTAAAGCTGCGCTCCAGGTTGAGCAAAAAACTTCCCTTGCAAAGAGTGGGGCAAGCTTTGCCCTGCAAAGATTTAATGCTGGATTTTGTTTGGGTGGCAGTTGGCTTTCTTCTCTACAGGCCCTGCATTGTAGAGAATGACATTGGTGTCAAGTGTTCAGTTCAGAATTTTTTTTAAGCCAGGTGGGAAGAAACTAGACGGATGTATTGTGACCCAACTCTTCAGTAACCACCCAAAAACAGCCGGGTGGTTACTGAAAAATGCCAAGTGGGGTGCACCCAGCTAAAAGGGCCTGGGGAGAACTCTGGTGTCTTCTACACATAGAGGCTTATAGAAGAGGCTGCAGAGATCAGTCATATAAAGGTGAAGCCTCCATGGGATATGTTAGGTAAGACTGGATTCAGACTAGCAGTTTGAATGAGGTTACATTGTGGTTATTGCTGCCTCGGGGGTGATGTGTACAAGTAGCTTCTACTTACAGCAGCCCCCTGAGAATGAATGGGGGTGTCAGGCAGTGGTATTGCAGTATTTATCACTGCTGCCTGCTGGAAAACTGCAGGGACTGGTTCTTTAAAAAGCAGTGCTGTGGTGAGAATGACCAAGTGGTGCCAGCCACCCTTATAATACTAACTACTTTGCTGGGCTATCCCCATGGCCAGGAAAGATTTTTGTTTAACCTGGGACTGGCCACATCTTTAGTCTTTTCCCCTATTATAGTTAAAAGTTGTGTAATATCAGCCAGGACACTATCTTTATGGAGTTTACAGGTTCTGCCCGTGTTTGTGTGGGTTTTCTTCCCGGGTACTCAGGTTTCCTCCCAGATTCCAAAAACATGCAGTTAGGTTAATTGGCTTCCCCCCAAAAATGACCTCCTAGGTCAGCAGGGGTTAGAAGCATATTTATTTAAAATAAAATATGTCTGTACTTATTTTAGTAAACGTATGCTATAATGTCCCTTTTTGTTTTTGTTTTTTACAGTTTGCAAAAGCTGCATAGTAAAGCATTTTTACTACAGCAACAGATGTCCAAAGTGTAACGTTGTGGTCCATCAAACACAACCTCTGTATAATATCAGGTAAGCAATTGTTTAAATGTAGTTCTCCCCCACTCTTTTAGATTTGCCTCACAATTTAGTTTCCTTTTTGCTGTCATACCCCAAACAGTGCATCTATATAAATTTATTTGGAGTTCATCTAGTCAGATATCCAACTAAAGCCCTGTTATCATCTTGTTACTGAGGACATGTTCTTCCATTACTTCCAAACTAAACTGCACCCATCATATCTGTGTGATAAGAATACCCATGTTGCGTGGTGAGGCGCTGGCATTGGACAGGCAGGTTCTTAGGGGAAGCTGGGTTTGGTCCTCTTATCAAGAAAGTAAGGTCCTTCCATAACAAAGTAAAAAAAATTAGAGAAGTAACCATAAAATGTGTTGTATAGCTCTTTAAGGCACCTTGTGGTATGTTGGGTTTTAAAAATGGCTGGCAGGTACTATAAATGGCAGTTTTTTGTTTAAAAAGAAACAGTTCTACTGTACCCTGGTTATGTGCCAGGAATCCTGTGATATAAAGTACATTCTAATGCAGTGTATATTACTTTTTTTTTCATGGCATAATTTTATTTTTTATTTCAGATTGGATAGACAGTTACAAGACATAGTCTACAAATTAGTCGTTAATTTGGAAGAACGTAAGTGATTTCACTATAAGAAGTCCACATCAGCTGCTGATGTACACAGGTACTTTGTGACCAAGGAGAAGTGGACCAAAGTATCTTAAAAAATGTCCAGAACACTATTCATCGAGATACAAATTTTGGATTGGAGATTAAAACTTCTCATAGCGTTAAAATCTAGTAGATCAGTCCAAATCCATTCTGTGACAGCTAACATATTGGTGTCTTCCAGGGGACACTGCTTTTTGTACTAAAGCCTGTCTGATGGATGGGGCATGCACCTAAAATCCCTTTAGTTTAAAAGCAACATTCACCTAGAAGTCTGTTCGTGATGTCTTTATGACTTTGTCTTTGTGATATCATTTTTTTAGGCTATGGCAAACGTTATATTTCAACTTGTAGTGTTCTAAAGTCTGATAAAGGTATCCTCTTTTTTTTATAGATGTGGTCTTGTTACCAATGTCATAAATTTTAATGATTAGTCCAGTTTGAGCAAGGCAAACCTATAGCTAGAATTTTGATAATTTCAGGGTGGATACCTGTCATGTCAAATGTATGACTTAAGTCTCTTTAAAGTTCATGGCTGGCCTTGTAATTATGAAAAATAAGGATATTTTATTTAGTGGGATTGATGGTTTGCATTACATTTTATATTTTTTTTTTCTAGGTGAAAAAAAGCAGATGTGTGACTTTTACAGAGAAAGAGGCCTTGAAATTCCAAAGCCAAGTAAGTTTTACTGTTTGTGGTAGCAAGGTGTAACATTTATCCTTTGTAGTTCCAATGAAAAATTCCAACATAAAGCTTCTTTGCTTTCTAGACAATCTTATAAATGTCTTGTGCCATTCAACATTGGCATGTGGCAAAAGAAAGCATAAGCTGAGTTAACAGTCAGTCCAGAGAAATAGGAAGCTGACGTTATTCTAAAACCAAAGATTGCCTGCCCCCCCCCCTTTACAGAAAAGGTTATCCACCCTTTTCTGTAAAGTAAAAATCTTAGTGATAGAACTGCTTTAGGAGTATTAAAGTGGGTCCAGGCAGTGCATTCCCATTTTGAAAGAAAAATTGGATTTAAATATAACTTCAACTTCTTGTACCTTTAATTCTGCCAGTAACTTTTGGTTTTTGTTATAGATAACCACTGGTTATGCATTTTTCACACATGCTCAGTTTTAAGTGTTAAGTTTGTGACAAATTAATCTCCACGTCTACAAGAAAAACAAGTAATAATAGTTGCTAACATAGTAAAATCTTGTTTGTTCACACAGCAGTCCCACAACCAAACATAAGCATTCGTGGAAGGCCTAGGAAGATGTTGGGACCTGTCTTTTGCATCCCTCCAGAATTGGATGTATCTCTGCTTCTTGAGTTTATCGGGTCAGTAAATATCTTGATCAAATAAAGAAAACTAATGTTTTATTATCATCTTTCCACCAATGCAGCATCTTGGTCATTCTGTCCTCTAGGAAATCCCTCTGACTGTGTTAAAGGCTAAACACCTAATGATATTTTCTTCTGATTTTAAAACAAACGACCACTTAAGGGCGTTCTTCTTGGTTCATGAAAAAGCAAACACCGGTGTCTATTTCCTGCCTTAAGCTACCACTATCATTTAAGATAATAACCATGCTCAGTGAATGCAATAGGTAAGGATATTTTCCTGTTTATTAAAGTGACCTGTCTAAGTGTAAAGTTAGAGGTATCGGTACTTTATAGGGAGGAAGCTGAGGTCACAATCTATGAACACTGTCCCACCCTGAATATCTTTAACCATGAGACAGAAGTCTTGGTAATAGACAAGTTTAAATTTGTTGTATTGTTGATCTAACCCAGGGGTGTCAAACTCAAATCACATGAGGGGCCTAAATCTAAAACACAGGCTAAGTCACGAGCCAAACTTTTTAATAAGATACAAAGTCTTAGTAGAAGTATAGATCCTTCCTCACCCTGAGACACCAAATCACACGCCATCCTTGTGCATTAATCATGTTCTGAAAATAACAACAAATGCAAAATGGTTAAATTACAAACTCAACAGTTTTAATACATTTATCTATTATTCTATATTTGAAATTTAAAATTGCTCACCTGTTTGTTTTCTGACCAGATGTCTGGGACCATTTTCTTCTGGTCAGAGCTGTGGCATCGAGTCAGGGGGCAGTAGACAATAAATGTCCTCGATCGTGACATCCTGGAACTTTGCTCTCAGGCCATCATTGGTTGAAGCTTTACTAACTCCATCTTAAGATGATGGGGCGCACTGTTGATGTCAGCTGTGAAAGAATTGGCAAAGATGTCAAAGCCTGAGTGCTTTGTTCTTAATTCAGAGAAGCACGGATCAGACTCATTAATTAACCGTCTCACTTTGGTAGCCACCCGAGTACAAGGAAAAGCAGAGGAAGAGGAGGCTGAGATGCTCTGACAAACAGGAAAGTGGGCAAGATTGTACTGTTCCATTTGGGACTTCCATAAGAGAAGTTTACGCTGCAATGCTGTGGTCATATTAGACATCTTTGTGATGACTTGTTTGTGTCCCTGCAACGTCTGATTCAGTTGGGCGAGATGCTTAGTTAAATCACACATGCACGCGCAAGATCACAAAGCCAGGTTGGCTCTGACAGTTCAGGCAAGGGCTTTCCTTTGCATGAAATGAGCAATTTGTTCCCTGAGCTCAAAATATTGTTTGAGGACTGTGCTCCAGCTCAGCCACCTTACTTCTGTGTAGTACGGCACGTCTCCATGCACTGCAGCTACCTCCTGTAAAAACTGCTAGAACTGGTGGTGATTTAGGGCACGCGGCCGTATAAAATTTACTATTTTTATGACCGTCATCCATTTTCGGAACCTGTCCACACATAGCTTCTTGATGGATAATGCAATGATAGCTAATCAGATGTGCATGGCTTTCTAGCATTTTTCCTTTATTATTCCAACCAAGCCTTTTTTTTCTCCACACATTGCAGGTGCGCCATCAGTAGTTAGCCCACCAACTTTTCCCAGGGTAATTTAATATTTACGGACTTATCCACCACCTCAAAAATGTCCTTCGCTGTTGTCATCCAATGTAGGGCAGCTACATGCAAGAGTTCCTCAGTGATAGAGAGGTCCATCTTCACAGCTTGTATAAGGATGGACAACTGTGCTTCAACAATATTGTCTGTGCTTTTATCAACAGCTGTGTTAGGTTTCCTGCAAGATCCTAAACTCAGCTACAATGGTATTTCTTGACAAATTGAAGTTTTGAAAATTCTGTATCTGGTTGGGCCACACCCGCCCACACTGTTAAAAAGGCACCCTCTGAAAATCACCTGGAAGTTCGGGCGATTTCTTCAGCCACAAAAAGCTACCTTTCACTTCTCCATCATGTTTGGCTGTAGGTTTAGTAAACATTTTCTGCTGCGATTGCAGTCTGCCTTTGAATTCTTGGGCAGTTTTATGTCTTTCTTGAAGGGTATATTTAGCATACTTAGCTCCATGTTGGGTGTCAAAATGCCATATATTGTACTCCATCACTGACACTGCCTCATAACACAAAATACAAACTGGTTTGTCTTCGTGAAGCATGAACATATAATTACTTTCAACTCTTTCATTAAATTGTCTCCCTTCTGCATCAATTTTTCTCTTGTTGGACATTTTGGGAGTGATTGCTTTTTTGTGCTTAGCGGCTTTAGGTGTATCTGACCTATCCTTCCCTGTCTTGGCTTGTCTATGTGAGAGTAATGGAGGCACTGACTGTGGTGTGGTGGAGGCCGGTGTCTCTGAATCTGGAGACAATGCTAATGTATCATCCCACTGAGATTCCATACCTGGAGCAGCAGCAGCAGCAGCAGCAGCATAGTACTGGCAGCAGGATCGGGACTCTGGCACAGTGCTTAGTGCTGGGTCTCGGCATGTGTGAAGAAGCAACTGGGGACCTTCTGCCTGCAGCACGGTCAGGCACTTGTGTGGACCACCCTGCTTCTACCTAGCTTTCAGGGACTGGGTCCTCCTGCTACATAAAAAACGGCCAGATGGGCCAGATTCAGTCCGCGGGCCTTGTGTCTGACACAGGTGATCTAAGCATTAAGTACTTTGAGTCACTAACGTCTGGCAAGTTCTGATTTTATTTGCTGCATGTTCTGATACAGTAATTCAGAAAATTATGAAAGCAGCAAAGGCCAAGTAGCTTGTAAATTCAGTTGAAGACCAGCCATGGCAGCCTCTGTTATTTTTTTTTTCCTCAGTGTTCGTGTTTTAGAGTTAAAAAGTGAAATCCTTACCCAAGCTAATTGTCTGCCAGAGCACTGGAACCAAGAGTGGTTAGTGCCATTTAGAATTTACTATAAGTAAAGTTATGTATTCCTTTTTTTCCTTATTTTTTTTTTGTACGCTTTTATGTGAGAAAAATAGTTTTACTTTAAAACATTGTGTTGGGCAACAAATTGCTGACATTGCAGATGCTTCTTCAGCCACGGCCACTAGATGGCTTCCTTTCTTTTTAGAAATGGTTTGGGTGGGTGTGTATTATGTCTTCGGAATGGCAGTTTAATTCTTTTTATTTAATGCATTTCATTCTATTATGGCATATGCATAAACATAGGGGCAAGTTTACCAAAAGTCTTCTGGAGGAGTTTTGCATCTGCAGAAACCTCCATACTTTTGGGGCATGGTTACCATATAAATTCTAATATTTAAAGATAAAACTGATATATACTGAAAATACTGTACAAGTGTATATGCTTGATTGTCAAAAGAAAATATATAGACACATAATTGTGTCAGATTTATTGACTGCATCATTTAGTATGGGATTCAGTTACCCTGATGTATCTAGGTTGACATTAAGAACTCCCAGGGATGCAATTGCATTGCTTTGATATTCATCTTGTGACACCCTACCCGGTTCTGCCTTTGAAAGTGAAAGCTTTCATTCCCCAGACATTAGTGGAGCTTGAAGTGTTTTGTGTCCACACATACCACTGCCTCCTGCATTATTTATTACAGTATATTGGTTCTAAAAGTGCATTAGGATGGTAATGAAATGTCACTTAATTATATTTCAACAATATAAAACTCAAATGGATGGGAGCATATGACAGATATAATACACGCTTTATTGTATGTACTACATGGCTATAGTTTAATTTATATATTTTTGGTTATTTTGTAGGGCTCAGGAGGGAACAGGAACCTATAAGGTAAATATACATAATATCCATTAAAGTATCTGGCCAATCTGGTGTATTGACTGCCTGTGGTTGGACGCAGAGCAGCTTACCTACTATGATCATTACACTTACCTATACTTTTAAGATAATAACTCAAATATTTTTGATAGATCTGATCCAGAACTAGATCTTTCTAATCAGCAGCTGTGCTGATTGGAGAGCTGTGGTTCAGTGTCGGACATTAGCAAGGAGACAGGGGTTTATCTCTGTAGTATTCTAGGGGGAACAGGCTTTTCCACTCCACAGAAAACACTGGAGAACTTATTATGTTGCCTCTTCTGTAGCCTAATGGCAAAGTGTTAAAAAAGAGAAATGTAACGCCTGTAAGAAAGTGCTGTCTCACTGTCCTTATTGATGTTCCCTCTCTCTGCCACTGCTGTGCTTGGAAATAGGTTCATGCATGTTTAATATCACCTTCATTATTCATATCAGAGTCCTGAAATATCTGAAAAACAGTTCTGCAGAAAAACGTTGTCATGTTCATACTTAGTGAGACTGTGTCATTAAATGTGACATACTCAACCTTTTTTTAAAGTCTGTTTGATTCAAGATATCAAATGTGTAGCTTACAGTTTTTGTGTTAACTGAACTTTTCATGAACTTAGTTTTTTATCCTGTTTTATGCATTTAAAGAAGACTTAAAGAAGAGAGAGATGTATAGGAGGCTGCGTCCTCCAGCGATGCCTGGCATCTTCTTCCCCTGGCGATGCCAGCCGGGCATCTCTGTAAGCTGGAGATTCCTGGCCGGCATCTGCATCCTCGGCGTGTGAAGGTTGGGGACCTAAGGCCAGGGGAAGCAGATGCCGGCCAAAAATACTAAGTTTTACATTTAAAAATACTTATTATTTATACCGCCAGGGAGGTTAAAGAAACCCTGATGTTGTCTTTGGGAGAAATAAACAGTAGCCTAATGCCAACAATGTCTTTAGAGTGCACATGCTTGAAAGAATAAATCTTTTCCATTTTGTTACATTAGCATCCACTGTTCGTCATCGAGCTTAAGTTTATTTAAAATACTCATAATTAAATTACCAGTACTGTTCTGGTTAATGGAAATCTTCCCTTTCTTCAACAATTCTGGGAAATCTATCACTAGCTATCAAATTACATTTGGGAACACTCTCTATTTAAAGTAAATCAACTTACTTTGTGTCCACTATTTTAGCCTCTGGAGAAGAAGTTTGTACGTGTGTCTGGAGAAGCAACCATTGGGCATGTGGAGAAATTCTTAAGAAGGAAAATGGAGCTTACTGCAGTGTGTCAAGTAAGTAATACATTGTGTTCTGTTGAACTTAATGTGTTTATTGTTACCATTTGTTTTGATTTCTGTGATTTGATAATTCAATTGCAATAAACTCTTGTTTTTTTATAGAAGAAAAACAAGAATTGATATCATTTAAGTAATCTAATCCACCTTTCTCAGTGTTCAACCCAGATTTTTTCTTAATCTGGTTGGGAAGAAATTGTAGTGACAGTCCCTTTATTGTGACCCAACTTTTGATAAACCACCCAAAAAAAGCTGGGTGCTTACTTAAAATTGTCGGATAGATAACAAGCCAAATATTGGGTAGGATACCATCTACCATTCCTGTAGATAACATGCACATATACATGTCTTTCAGGTTACCAATAATTTAAGTCAACTGTTAGTCTCATGTATTCAAATTTATATTCCATTTTCTGATTCCAAATGTCATCACTATGTGAGAGTTAAAAACAGCAGCTGCATTGTATGTATAATAAACTGTGTGTGTCTTCTGTAAGATCTCAGATTTGTTCAGTGCTTGGTCCAGGGGTGGGCAAACTTTTTTTTAATCAGGGGCCACAATCTGAAAAAAAAAAATTGTCAGAGGGGCCCAGTAGATGGTAGAGTGGGCGGCGTTATGCCATCATGACGCCCCTGAACGTGACGTCATGATGGCATAACCCCGTCCACTCTCCCATTGCAAGCTTAGAGCCTGCGATAGGACAGTGGGTGGGTTGTGTGCAGGGACACAGCCCGCTCACTCTCCAATCGCAGGCTCTGAGATTGCGATGGGAGAGTGGGCGGGCTGTATTACTGCACACAACCTGCCCACTCTCCCATTACAGGCTCAGATCTGGGGACGTGTTCTGCGGCTCTGGCCGGTGCGGCCCCACGGTCGGGTCCTTCTCCTGACCCTGCTCGGGGTGGCACCGGCCAGAGCTGCGGAATAACCAAAGGGCCAGAGAAACATCCCTTGCTGGGCCGTTGCTTGCCCATGCATGGCTTAGACTCTATATCTATCATGCAGTTTAGGCAGACAAATATAGGGAACTAAAAATTCTTTGCTCTGATATCTCTGTGAGAGTCTGTTACAAAACTAAATATATGTCTCTGTCTTCCATGGAGCTAAATATGTAAAAAGCTATTACCGGCTCCCTGGCAGTTTGCTTGTTCAAGGTCAGTTATTTGGCCCAAGGTAAAATGTTGGCTTTATTGCCGTGGAACTTTTCATTCTGCACAGAGATAATAGTTGGCTCAGTATGATGCTTTCAAGACAAGAATTTAAATAAAGAAAGTTTTCCTTGAAATTGCATTTTTATTATTTGTTTTTCTTTATAACTGTCGTTTTAGATTTGAAGCTGTGTTCACATTAGCTAATATTCAATCTTTCCTTTAAACATCACCAGTGTATAGCAAAGCATAAAAAAAAACCCCAAAAAAACTTTGAATAATCTTTGGCATGCAAAACATCTAGGGTTGTTGTAAATGTAGATTTTTTTTTTGACGTAATCCACCAGCCCCATGTCAGAAAATTTTGATGGGTTGACTTTGAAGTGTACAAAGCAAGATAACGCAGAGTCTTACAAGTAAAATTTAATATTGTACTATACTTTAATGAATCGCCTCCCCAGATGAAGCTGCCACCCTGTTAAACCACTCTCTTTCCTTGGGTTTGGATAAAGTTGCCCCTGCCACCTTCCAATACTCCCATTCTGGCACAACAATCACACCAAACGACTACAAACGACTGTTCATGCAGCTGAGCGTACGTGTAGAAAATCTGGCCTCAGTGCTGACTTCATGGACTACAAAGCTAAGCTACAAAGCTTTAACACTGAGATTACTGTCACCAAGCAGTCATTTCCTCTCAAGCTTCCAACCCATGCAGCCTCTTCTCAACAATTGACTTCCTCCTAAACCCCACACCTGCTCCCCCCTCAACAACCTTCTCTCTCCAAGACATTGCCACCCATTTTAGAGATAAAATAGAAAAAATCATACATGGTGTCTCTGCTCACCGAGCCACTCCAACTATACCCACCCCTTCCACCTGTAAATCATCATTGGCCTCCCTCAGCCCTGTTCCTGTGGACAAAGTCTCTTCTCTTCTCTCATCATCTCCATCCACTACCTGTCCTCTTGACCCAATTCCCTATGATCTACTCCGTGCCCATTCCTCCACTCTGGCCCCTGCCTTAACCAAAACTATTCAACCTCTCCCTTTGTACTGGTCAATACCCCTCAGCTTTTAAACATGCCATAATTCTCCCTATCCTAAAGAAACATTCACTGGACCCCTGTCCTTTTCGGCTTCCTCCTACTTTCTGCTCATTTAATAGAGCGCTCAAAACCCATTTTTTCAAACTTGCCTACCCATCTTCTTCTGTCTTTTGAAACCATCACTACTTCCCACCATTACATATCTTCCATCCTATTGTGTGTAAATTCCCCCACCTACTAGATTGTAAGCTCTTCGGGGCAGGTTCCTCTCCTCCTGTATCACTGTCTGTATTAGTCTGTCATTTGCAACCCCTATTTAATGTATAACACTGCGTAATATGTTGGCACTATATAAATCCTGTTTATTATTATTATTATTATTAATATAATAATAATAATAATGATATAAAGACAGATAGATAGATATAAGAATGCAATAAGAAATAATAATATTAACAAAAAATAATAGTACTGAGTTGCATTCGGCAAAGGATTCTGACAAAATTTAAATGCTTGGCACATGTTCAAAAAATATGTTGCATGCAATATGATCTGGATGAGACTCCAGATTAGGTGTGGAGCTGTGTTTTAAATTATGAGGGCCAGTGCTTGACCAGAACTGACCGATGATTTGCCCTTATAAGAATGCCAGTTAAAGTATTAGTTGCATTCTTTAAGACCTTATGAAAGGTATACATATGCTATAAATATTGGTAAAACAATATTGTTGGTGGGACGGTATTGTTCTTAAATAAAATTGTACTAACCCAACAGCGTTGTACCATTTGAGTAGTGGAGGACCAAGCATCAAACACCTGGAAGTGGTCAGATGTTGAAGATACTTTAGGTGTATCCAGACTCAAAGCATGCTGTTTTAGGTTAGGACCTCTGTCTGTATTTACTGCTCTCCGGGACTTCATTAGATAGATTTTGTTTTTGGGAAAATCTTTCTAGACCTAAAATCCTAAGTACAGTATCTATAAGTAAACTTTCAGGAACTTGGCTCAATGACCTTGAAGGTGCGGGTGTGAGCGAGCAGTTGTTTGTTTCTGAATCATCCATTTTCAACCTAGGTCTCCTAAAGTAAAAGAACAGTTTTAGTAATAGGTGTAGGCTTTGCTACTGCTGCCACCACCACCCTGTCTGGTTATTAAGTCCATCAATCATGGCCCATGATGGGTGAGACAGTAGGAGCATACTTATTAGTTAGGTTCCATCTTTTAGAATTAATCTTGCTCCTTTTTTGTGTTTAATGGGTGGAACCAGCACTTTTATATATGACGTTAAGATGCATGTCTGATTGGCTCAACCAGTTCAGAAGGTATTTTCAATAAAATTGAATATTCTTTTTATTTGTGCAATTTAAACGTCATAAAACAATAGAACATGTTTTTCAACATATATTTGTCTCATAGGTAGATATTATTTGTGGAGACCATTTGCTGGAACACTATCAAACTCTGCGGGAAATACTTGCTGCCATTGGAAAAAGTTGTATTCAGGTATTCTCTAATTCTTGCATGTGCTATTGATTGGCAATATTAAATTTGTAATTTAGTGCTTTGCTTCACATTTCTTGAATTTTAAAACGGCATTTCAGTTAAGCTGAACAGAAATTGGCTATAACAAATGGACAGTAGGCCACACTAAGATTGTTCTTGAAATTTACACTTCTGTTTTATTTTGTGTGTATATACTATTTGACTTACAAAGCTGACTTTGTCTTATTCTTACTATATTCTCAGTATGTCTTGACCAATTTTAAGAGGGAACACTACTAAATGGACAACCCCCATAAATTCCTTAGTCATCCTGAGTGTAACCTACCATGATAAATACTTTCTTTTTTTATAGCGTTCTAGTAATAATCACTGTGCTGCAATGCCTAACATCAGTGTTGATCTCTGCGGCCTTCGGTCATATTGCCCTCTACTACTAGAAACTAAACCATCATCCTGAGTTTGAGTCCTCCTTGGCTTCATTGGGTTTAACTTTTGTGGTAGAAAAGTTTTTTGGCTGTACAATCATTTGTGCCATCAAAGAACCCTATAAATGTCAAAATCTGGTCTCAGAAGATACTAGCATGCTTTGTCGCATTTACCTGTGGATTTTACTCGGCTCTTATTAATGTATGTAGGGGAGCAGCTAGTTACTTCTACTAGTGCTTCCCAATTATTGGGTCTTGAAGCCCCTTCTTCCCATCTTTTGGAAGACCCTCATGGTGAGTATGAGTCTGGGGAGTGCTGAACACTCTGCCAGTGCAAGGGAACTGATCATTGGCGCAGTCTTGTCTTCCCCAACATTCTGGTATTGTGGTTACTCTTCAGCAGTCTGAGGGATGCCCAATGCAGCATTTGTTATGTGATGCAAAGGACCTATAAACTGTAATGGGAATGTAAATGTCTGTATTGGCAACCGTATGGAAACCAGAGGCCATCCCTGACCCCCAGTTTCCATGTACCACAGAGTAAACCTGATGAAACTTTGATTTATTTTATTCATTTATTTCATGTATTTTCAAATCTTATTTTAAAGACAAATAATGAACCCAACCAGTGAGTGTTACTGGGAATTGCACTCTTTTCTTGTCAATTTTTCCTCCTTTTGGAAATGGAGCAGCTTTGCCTGCAAGTTGCAGAGTAAGCAAACATTTAATATTTAGGTGACAGTTTTAGTGCAAAGCATGTGCATCATTGGCTCATATCCTCCACATAAATGTATTCTGTAGCTAATTGAACCTGTTTTGCAGACTAGATTTTCACTGTCTGCTGAGTTTTCTATACCAGCCATAAAACATAAAATTTATGGCTAACATTACCATAATTTATGCATAGATTTTGTTCACTGCATTGACCCAACTAAATTAAGCATTCTAGCATGCATCAAAATTTTGATTTAAGTGTTATAATTTATAATTACTTATGTTTCACCGCTGTAGAGTTTTCATGGAGACATATTCATATTTCAAATAAGTGTTAAAGAAAACAATAAGGCTAAAGGGAACCTTAGGCATCTTCTTTGGAAAGTCCTGAGATGGAGGAGGGATCTGCAAGGAGCAGGAGGCAGATCTGTAAGCAAACCACTGTGCACAAAAAGGGAATGCAGATGCCAACTAAGATACAAGTTTCAGGTTTTCCTGCATGAAACCTTCCCTCATGTTTACACAAGTCAAAGACACTAAATGACTGAAAGAAAGGTAGACCAATAGATAAAAGGGTGTGCTGGTGACAGTGCTAGTCAGATAGGGACAGCTTGAGGTTGCTTGCAGGCTATCAAACAGGAAACAACCTCAAGATACTTGCTGCAGCTTCTAATGAGATAACTGAGAAATTAAGCTATTCACTTTCATGACAGGAGAGGACTCTACAAATATAAATGTAGAACTAGAGTTCAGTTTTATTGTGTCCTGTTGCCAAAATAATTTAGCAACAAGTATGTAGAGCAAGGGGCTACCCAAATAGATATAGATGAAATAAGTTGCCTAGGTAGATCTTTGCATGTATTTATTGTAAGTTGCCTCCCCAAACATTAAATTTGTATCATACATCTGCCAGAAAAGTCAGAAAGATATTTTCAGGGTATTGTGTTAGCTGCATGCAAATGTTTGCTTATTTCAGAAAAATCTGTTGGCTGAATGGCCACCAGTAGTATTGTTTTCGTCACCTCCTATATTTCAAGCAGTTTGAGTCCTTTTACAATTTTTTTTTTTTTTTTTTGCATATGAAACATTAATACACATGTGGCTGGAATCACCTTGACTATAATAACAAGAAGTGCCCTACTAATAGAAATAGGTTTCTTTCTTTCTTTTATTTTTACTCTTAAACCTTTCTGAAGGTTTTTGTCCTTTGTCCATTGTGCCCTGTGTTAAAAGAAATTCCTTGCAACTTTGAATGTCTTGTGCATTATTGGTTTCTAATCAATATGACTAAATATGCAAATCTTTTCTGCAAGGCACATCCAAGGTTGATGTAAAATTACTGTATTTTTACATTGCTCTTTTCTTAAGGCAAGTATATATACAACATTTGTGTAAAAACAAGTGAGACTGTTCACATAGTGGCAATCCAGTAGCAAGGTGACCTGTTTTAAAGGATGGATTTACATTCAAAGCCTGTCTGCAGCCTGCAAAGATTGCTAAATGAACCTATATTTTATATGACTTTCCTGAAGGCTTGGAGGTCAATGTCCATGAACACTATTAAAATGTTAATATAGCTGCAGTTTTGTCAGTGTAGCTTAAGTTCATTCTGCTGCATTTTGAGACCACATAAATCTGTTGTTAAAAATTGCAATCCTGTAATTCATTTTTATGTAGTTTTTTAAATAATACAGCACCCAGTACAGTGCAGTTAAATATAAATTGAGGGGGAACCGCACTCCATCTGAAAAAGGAACCTAGATCTGCTGCCCAGACCATTTCCCAATTTTCTTTTGTGAGGTTTTAAATCCTGCATGGGAGTATCAATAAGGTGAAGGGCCCTGGACAATCATATTGCAGTGAGGTTACATTTAAATTTTACTTTTTTGTTTTACATCTAAGGATTTACCAGTTTTAGTTTTTAGTTATCAGTTGGTTAGTTTCCAGCTCTATCAGTATCTAAGGTACAGGTAGTTCCTGGGTTAAGGACATCCGACATATGGACGCCTCCTAGATATGAACAGGGCTTCCCTGTTCGCTAGTGTGCAGAACCAAGGCTTGATAGGTGGGTTGTTTACATGACTTGCAGAAGAAATCTTTTTCTAAACACAGCGGAGCTCTTTCTGCAGCCTCTTGTAACTCTTTAATGACCAAGACAAACTCTGCAATTGTTTCTTTTTGCATTTCAAAGCACAGCTTTGAAATTACATTTTTTTTACTTTGTGAATAACTCACAGTGGGGATTTTATACACTAGCTGACACCATGCTGCCTAATAATATGTTGGGAAATGTGCCTGTTCCAACTTACATACAAATTCAACTTAAGAACAAACCTACAGTCCCTATCCTCTATCAGGTAGGTGCTATTAAATAATGCTGTAATTAAAAGTGCCCGCTTCCTAATAGTAAATAAGTGGTCCCTTTTTTATTCTTCAGTCAATGCCATACATTTTACCTAATGAGACAAATGCATTTTGGGGTTTGAGATTTGCAAATCTTGCAAAACAAGATGTTCAGTATACCAGAGATAAATTATTGCAACAGTTTTAGGCAAAATTTAGAGAATGTTGTTATACAATTTTAGAATAAAAAAAAGTGTAAAACTCCATCTGTTTGTTTAAAGTGTGACTTTTTGTACATTAAGTCATGACCTACAACCCATTGCCTTTATTTTTACAGGATGGTTTGCTGGTTCTTCACTTTGGCCTGGTCCTGTCTCCATTGGCATTTACATGAAGGTATTAATGCGGATTTATAAATGTGGACACCCTCTTTTGAAAGATGACTTCAGTCAGTCTTGGTGTCGGGAATATGGATATTCTGTAAGTGAAGATTTGCTGCAAGCTCTTACAGAGCTAAGTATTCGCTGGGTGAATTGTTTCACCAGGCTGAGCATGCACTGGGCATGTGTAGACAGCCATTCAGAAGACTTGTGTGTGAGAGCATTAAAAGGTGTGAACATTTTCTCCCTACTTCTCTGGAAACCAAATCTGCAAATGAAATGTGTAAATTGCTTTTGATACTGAATCCTAAACAAAATGAATACCAAAAGCTCATGTGGAGCATATGAGAATTGCCTTACCATTGGACCTGGGTGTTAACAAAAATCTACCAAAAACACTGAAGAATAAAAATGTAAATATCTTTTGCTATGATTGCACATTGATTTACTGTTATGTAGCAATCAAATATTTGTAAATATTCTGTTTTTGAACATTTGACTTTCTTTGGAGGCTTTTTATTAAAACACAGCTGTTCATACACAGTGTTGCAAAGCTTTACACCTCTTCATACTTACAATAAAGTAATTTTGTAAGCAGTGTTGTCCTATTTTTATTCACAAAGAACCCATGTTGTATAAAAGGGAAATGCTACCAAAAAAACAAAACAAAAAAAAAAATTATAGGTAGCTGTGTCGCTGCTGTAGATTGATGACTGTACTACTCAATAGCATTCTCAAATCACATCAACATAATCATTGTAAATTGTTTACCTAATGAATTGTCTGATCAATAAGTGGGTTTCAAAAGGTCACATTGATTTAGTGTTTAAAATGCAAATCTCTTTGCTGACTTTAAAGCATGCACAAAATATACATTGACTTTATTTCTTGTAACTGTGCACCCCCCCCCCCCTCCTTTTTAAGCAATTACTATTTTTTTTAATTTTTTTTTTTTTTTAGAAGTGGGTCTGTTATGCCAATTTTACAGACCCGTTCGTGGTCTGTACATGTGTAGAAAAATGTAAATATGAGTAGACCTTAATATGGTGGATGGTTACATTGAAATCTTTCAGCAGTGTCTCCCTGCATATACTGTTGATGTTTCAATTTAACTGTGCACAGAGCACAAATATATGTCATAAATACATTTTTTCAAAGCTTGGGCCTCCCCAGTCCCTAAATCACAATTGGTGAATCATTTACCTGGAACAAGTATGTGTTTGGTGAAGTCTGGTCCTAGTTTCATTTTTGTAAATCAAATAATAGGACAAACAGGTCTATACAGAAAAAGAATAGATATCTTCTTGCAAAATGGTTAAAATTCATTGCTTCAATTATTATATTTATTTCCACAAAGTCGGGACGTTAGAGTCCAAAAGATTTTATTATATTTCGATTTAAACCATTTTAAACCATTTTTAATCCAAATCATTTTATTGTAAATAGATAAATTTACATTCAATACAAACAACAAAATTCTCAATCTCTGTGTTATTAAATCTTTCAAACTTGATAATCAACCCTTTGGACTTGTAGTCCTCTCAGAAACTTGGCACCTAAGCAGGTCTCAGTACAGTCGGGCAAAAAACAGGTATAGATGGGATAAACAGAAGTAACCAACTATCCTAAAGCACTAATCTCACCAAAAGATACTTCAGTTCAAACCTAATAGCAGGATCCAATGTCCACCTGAAGGTTTTAATCTAAGTATTAAACTTTAAAAATAAATCAATGACAGCAACTATTTTTTTATTATGGCCTGTTCTCTACTGCACCGTCCTGCAAATATCACATTGGGTGAATATGTGAAATGAAGCAACCATATTCATCTGAAGATGGTTTGTTTTATTTCTCCAGGAGCCTTTTTGTTATTTTTTTTTTTTTTTTTGACTGTTCACTTTTGCAGGCTATAGAGCTCCATTAATGTGCATGCTCTGCTTCGGGACTACGAGGAGCAATCCTGCTTGTGACAAGTGGTAATGGGTTTAGGTGACAGGAGGATGATCATTAAAATGATGATGGAGGTCTGAAAAGTAGAATAAACAAATTTATTAAAAGAAAAAGTTTTTTAAAGCTCTATTTTATATATATTTTTAATCCCTCTCCTCTCCTATTTTTAGAAAAGTCTGAGAGAAGCAAAACTAATTAAGCCATCACATCAAGCTACAATAATTTAATATTTTTGTTCCTTGGTTTAGGCACATACTTAATCACTTAATAATCTTTGACAAAGAATGTTTATCAGCATATTCAGAGTGGTAATTGTATTTTTGTTGTACGAAGTCTAAACTGATCAGTAACCTTGCTCTTTGTGTTCCAGACAGAGGATGTATCAGAGGAAGCTGTTTGGTCTGCTCATTATTTAAACCTTTTCATGGAGAGCAGCAAGGACACATCCAGTATCATTATCCTTTAATGGCCACATTACTAATGCCTCTTCTAAATAACACCTGTGCCTGGAGATATCCCAGTAGCACAGTATTATTTATCTTGATGCTACAATAAAATATAAATCTTTAGCAAAAATAAATTATTAAACTAGCTTTTCTAAAGCATTCAGCCTAATACTGCATATTTATGTATGTCTTTACAGCAAGCAAAAAGTACCATTGCATCTAAGAAAAAACATGTGTATTACTTTAACAATCCATTATAATTTAATGTTGCAGAATTGATAATTTAATTTTAGTATGCAGTCACCTATGAGTTTAAGAGACTTAATGTGCTAAAATATATGAGCAATGTACTGCATGTTGCAGGTACACCATCTCACTAAGAAAAGATGGTCAGATTTACCATTTATTTTTAATAGAGGATATCACATCGGAAAGACAGTGTACAATATGCATAATAAAAAATGACAAGGGTATAAGAGAGGAAATACTAACAACATCACAATTAGGGTAAATCACATTGAAAACATGAGTAAAAAAAAGAAAGAAGTTTACATTCCGAATTTCAATAATACATTCACATTTAAGAATATAGTACAATACTGGAACCAAACAGAGAAGACCTGGGTAATGCGGCTAAGCGTAAATTAGTCCTTTAAAATGATGTACAGTGGAGGAGGAGCCTTTATGTGTACCAAAATGTCATTTGGAAGGATTGAATGGTTTTTTGTTTCATGAGGGAAGGGAAAGTATCTATGAAAGATTCCCAGACTTCAACAAAGCGCTCCACTGTAGATTCCAGAGAGGCTTCAATCCACTTCTCTACAATTTTTAAATACAATTACTAAAATATAAAATTTGCATTAGCTACAACAATACACAGACACTGAGGAATGAAGGAGTGTAAGTGTTCCAGAATTTAATACTGATGGTCTGTCATTTCTCCGAGAAACACAATATATAAGTTGTTCCTTTGTTTAGACTCTGGGATGGAAGATGCAGCCAACATATAATGAATGGCCCTACTGAGGCCAAATTTGCAGCAGTTGGATGGTGATACAGCAGATGGTCTATTTTGCATCCAGCGTTTTCAGCAGCTATGAAAAAGTGATGATACAATATTAGTTTGTGAATGTTTACTGCACCAAAATTAAAATGATAAAGTTACAGTAACAATAGCTAGCACACTGCTGTGTTATAGAACTGTGTGATCAGGGAATTGACAATAACCATCACAAGTTGTGTAACTCCTCCTATGCAGTAGAATCTGCTAAGAAGTCATGTTCAACTCCAATTAGGGACAATGGTGTTTGTATGGATTCTTAAAAGACTCTAAAAAAAAATTGAAAATATATATATTTTTTAAGTGAATTTGTGCTTTTACTGGGAAAGAAAAGCATTCTTTTGTAGATCACTTGCAAAATTAATTGCATGTTCTTGCTTTGTTCTGTTTTTTTTTTTTTTAATTTCAGGAAAGACAATTGTCCTGACTTCCTTAAAACTTTTAAGTTGAATTTTTGTCTGCTATAATTACACGAGTCTATGTGTTTGTAAAATTATCAACTTCAGAAAACACAGGAAAAGTCAGAATTTCTGCTTTTGCACAAAATGCAAAAATTGAGTAAATTAGAGAATTTTGTTGTTAGGGTTTATGTAAACTTTAATGTACTTTCTTTTTCTCCCTCTGTTTGACCATCCTGGTAGAGGTGCAAGAGTTTTCACATCAGACCTGTCCTCCAGATGGAACTGATGACTGGTAGGGTAATAACTAAGTAGCAGGTGAGATGCAGGAACATATCCACAGAATGGATAAAGCAGCAGCAGAAGATCCTTGCATTGCAGTCATTGTCAGCACTTTCATCCATCTCTTCAACAAGGTGAACAAAAAGCAGCACACTATTAATTTCACTAAATCCCATGAAACTAGCAGTGGGGTAATAGCATCTTAGATATTTTTGAACTGCAAATATACAGCAATAATACTAAAAGAAAAGATTACTGGCTTTGGCATTAATTCTTTAAACTGCTCCTTAAAGAATAGCAAATGTTTATTTTCTTTTAATTTAAAGTCCACTAATTGTGTGCAGATCAAAAGGGTTACTTTATGGCAAATATTATTCACACCTTGAAAAATCTTCCTGCATGTTGAGTTTTGGTGTGCTGGTGTGCACTTTCCCATTTCCCAGTTGGTAATTTCCATTTCCCAGTAAAATGGCATTCTTTAAAAACACAACACAGCATGTCAGCACATGTTAAAATCAATCTGTTTTAATGTTTATAGAATTATAGAATGTTTGTATATACTTAGGCTGCATGTCATGGGAAAAGAATACGTGTTTAAAACAGCTGATGAAGCAGATTACATCTTTATGTTTTTATGATCAGGAAGTGAAATGGGCCACTTTAATGCAGCACATATCAACACATGCTTTCTGGTTTTATGAGCTATACCTGGTCACATTGTATTACCGTTTACTTATTTATTTTCTTTCTTGCACTCTTGAATACGGTAAACATTAAATGAAAAAACACTGCTGTCATTTTAAGATTTCTTACCATACTTAACAATCCTTCTACCCTTAATAAACTTTCATAAGCCACTTGTTATTTCCTGGAGGCTCATTACAAGTAGGTCTTACTAGAGGGCTAACCTTTTGTACAATCTACTTAACACTCACTAGACAATTGCTAATTCCTATCCTTGTGCTGTTTGTCACCAGTATCCTGCTGCTCTTCTGGGAAATGGCATTTGTTCCTTCTTAACATAATTACGTCTGAGCCTAGCGAGAAGTGGAGACAGAATATTATGGTAATTCTGTCTTATCATCACTTTGTAGCACACACTGTTTAATATGTGCATTGATTTCTTGAAATTGCTTAGGTAGATACTGAAGTTCACACTAAAAACACTTTGCCTGATAATACATTTTTACAGCAAACACAAAAAAGTCATTACAAGATCCTTTATTCTAAAAGTAATGTAAAAATACAAACTGTATAATGAACATCTGAATCTGATGCATAATAAACCAAACATCATCTGAAGCCAATACTTTTTGAGTTGTTGAACTGGATCAAGCATGTGGAATGTGAAGTTAGATGTTTTGACCTTTATTCTTTTTCCGTGTCAGTGAGTTTTGATGGCATTAAACCAGAATTACAGCTAAGCAAATATTGTTTTCACAAGGAGAGGTCAGCAATGGCAGCCTTTAGGTCAACTAATGCAACATGCATTAACACAAAGTATATTGCACTTTAGCCAGATAGCCAGATGGAGAGCTTAAGTGTAAATGGGTCCTAATAGTAATCTGTGTTAGGACCCATTCACACTTAGGCCCTCCATCCATGTGCCTTAATGCACACTCATTAACAGGTATTTTTGTTTCAGAGGTTTTTTATGCAGTTTTATTATTACACTATAGGCTGTATAGCTATGGTAGGGAATAAGCCAGATAGACAATATATTGTATTCAGGAGGTTAAAGTACACTAATAGTGTGCAGTCACTGGTATGTATTGCTGAGCAGGTAGCACATGTACATGTGTAATTAGTAGGCTCATTATATATAAGATCATTGTTGGGGGTTTAAATTTTAATAAATATTTGTTGTATTTATGTTGTGGGGTCATTTCATAGTCTAGTTAGAGTAGATACGAGGTAATGGACCTCTGGGAGGTTGATACATTAAAAATCATATGATTAGGTGATATGATAAGCCAGTGGCCAGCATGTTAGGTCATTTATATCCCCCAAATTAAACAACACAAAAACCCATTGTTTCTTCTCCTTTACATAAAATATACAGCTGTGAGAAACAATATTTGAATCCTAATTACCTATATGGAATTTTGCCAATCATAATCCTTAAATATAATTCAATCATTCATTTAAAGTTGACCATAGACCAAGAATAATGGACAATTAGATAATATTATTCTGCATACCACAGTATGGACCATATTGGACCATCACATCAGCACAGCTTCATGCTGTATATACTGTAGCTACCTTAAGTCATAAAAATAAAACAGTCTTAAAAATTAACAGCACACCTCATATTCCACTGGTAAACATTTATTGACCAAGTTTATTGATGAAAACATTGTATCCTAAGATAATGACATCTTGAATAGAAGCCTTCAGGCTTCAGACATGAATAAGTCAATCAATGCAATGAATTAATTTATGAGTTTGACCTGCTTTATATACAAAACAACATCTACATTTTTGCATGTTTTTTCACAAATGAAATCTGCCGATACTGCATTATGGTCCAGATCAGGAGATTATAGAGGACTTTAGAAGTTTACAAAATTGGAAACACTACTAAAGAATGTATGATAACTTGGGCCTCCACCAGTTCCGCTTCAAGCAGATTGTATATAAACTGTGGATTCTGCTAATTGCTATTTTACCTAGAGAAGGGACCCTGCAGCAGTTCAGGCACATTCATTATAGTGGTCAATATGTAACAGAGAACTAGGACAACAGCTATGAGTCTGCAAGGATATTTTGCGGTTGATAGCAGCTGTGATTATGAGTTTAGCATAACAAAAACATGTGTGATCTTAATAAGAAGTGACTACAGAGAGAAACTTTTAACAAATAACCTCACAAACACACTTCTTTCTCTGCTCCTCAAATCTTTGACTGAACTTGAGATGACAGTGATGCTTGCAGTTAATAACACATTGTGCTCTGCTGGTTACAGAAGACTATTCCCTATGGCAGCAGATCCCCATAGGACTGATCAGCAGCTCAGTGACTCAGTATTCCTCAGTACCAGCTTTTACTGCGACACATCCACCACTCCACCCCTTCTCTTTGCTGAAGAAGGCTTCTTTCATATGTGTCAATAAAAAAAAATGAATGGTGCAAAATAAATAATATTTGTCCTTGTTACATGGAGCTGTGAGAATCAAATCAGGAATATCATTTTTTATTTTTTGGTGGTCTTCAGCTGCTGCAGTGGAAGACAGTCATAATAAATCATTTATAAATGGCCTTGGATTTCTTAAGGAATTACAGTTTTTATTCTGTACTAAGATGAAATTTAAAGAAATGGTTACAATCTTGCAGGGATGGTTGAAAAGCAAAAGGGTTTAGGCCAAAAAGCCACTGCAAACATAAATTCAATTTTGTTAAAACCTCAGATCACTTTTTTTGTTATTTTTTTAAACTGCAATTTTAAGATGAAAATGTAATATCAAAAAAATAAAATAAATTATTTATTATTAATTATCAAAATCACATTTTAAATTACGTACTGCTCACTCCACCACCTTAGTTTGAATATCAAGATATTGACATGGAAGAAAAGCTGCTGTATAATGTAAGGCTCCATGAAATGTTTAATGAAAGAAACCCCAAACTCAATAACTTCTATCCAACATATATTGTTATTGGTATTCATGAATCCACCAATCCCTTATTTTCACCTAGACATCAATCCTACTACAGTACAGGTTCAAAATTCAGTAACCTCCGGACCTGAAGTGTGCTGGATTTTATAACATTACGGATTTTTGAAGGTTATATATGCTGCATATATTAAATTGAAATAACACTAAATGAAATGACACTAAGGGAAAAGCAAATGAAATGTTAATATTCACCAACTAAATGAAACAGTTTTACAGCATTTTAGTTCAACTAAACAAAATTACTGTACCCTCGAAAGGAAGCTAAATAGCAGATGAGCTGTCAGGATGATCATCTTCATGACTGACAGTAACAGCATCCTCAGCAACAGGAACAGCTTCATTTTATGGAGGAAAAGCAAGACTTAACAGCTAATTCTGGAGTACAGCACCATCAAAAGATAAAGCACGCCTCCAGAAAACAGTGTCAATTTGAAAATAGGTTCTGAAATCCATGCCGGAAAACTGAAGGATCCGGTTTATTGAAGGCTGGTGCATTTACAAAGGCTTATATAAAATTCACCACCACCTCATGGTAAAATGTATAATAAAAAAAGATCTATCTAACAAATTCATGGATCCCTCAAATCATGTCAATGGTACCAAATCTAACATTTCCTCCAGGTTCAAATTATAAGATTTGTAGACTGAACAACAACATAATTTGAAAATTGAAGTATGCAGGGGTCAGGTTCCATGGGAGGCATCTCCTCTGTGTATTATCTGCTGATTAGATCTACTGATAAGCTTTCACATATAAAAACATAAATCAAGGACTGGAAAAGAAGGTTGAGTTTCTCCACAGGGATTAGAAACATTTTTATTGATAGGAGCAAACTACAAAGTGTTTATTAGGTAGTACTTGATGCCAACTAAACTAAACCATTCTTTGATGTGTTACATGTTTTTACAAATAGTAGGCCAAATCTTTCCAGACATATGTTGTAATAATAATACAAAGTTTAACATTCTCAGTGGCCCTTTGAGAGCATGTCAGGGACTCGTCCTACTATCAGCTAAAAAATACATGGCTAGATCTTGTAAATCCACTACTATTGGCCTACTCCTTACTAAAAAAAAAAAAAAAAAATACTAACCTGTATTAAGTAATATAAGTATTAGGAAATAGCCCTTTGACAGGACTTGAAATCACTGGATTACCCGTTTTACAGAGATGATCGGAAAAACCAGGGCAACTCCTTTGGGACTCCTACAGGGGACCTAATATAATCTTTGATGATGTGGTAATACCCCCACCCCTCCTGGTAATCACACATACTATCCATGGAACATAGTTAAAAACATATTGCTTACCACCTGTGGTTTTAATGTTGCATGATCTCTTTCTTCCTTTCTTAGAGGTCTCTGCTGAACATGCTTTTGAAGCTCTAGTAATGAAGGTTTAGGGGTCATATCCATATATGATACATGGCATGGCATACAAAAAAATGTCATAAAGTCAAACTCCAGGATAGTTATCTATCTACTATCTATTTTCATTGATATAATAATTGCATAATTATTGGAATCATTTTGTTGACTAATTTTGCTTCTGATTCCAGTCCACATTCTGCTAATTTTGCTTTGCTATGTTTACTCTGTAAAACAAAATTTATTAGAAGGAATTCATTTTTCTGTCTTCAGTGCACAGATAGTCTTATACCATTTCTTGAAAACATTTATTGAATACATAAAAAATGTGCCGTCAAAGCCTGCATTGAAATCCCTGGATTATTGATGGCAATTCTGCAGATTTTTATATTCCGCACTGCACCAGCATTGTGTGCTAACGTCATAAAATTATTTCAGAACATTGTTCACTTGTCTTCCTACGGTATGATAAGAAAGTCTCTGAAATCTGCATGATAAAATGTACACTAAATCAAAAAAGGACTGCATGAAGAAACAACAAAATTGTGTTATAACCGAGTTCTATTACTGTATTTTAATGTATACAATTTATGTCATATTGCTAAGTTTTTCAGTTTTTGGGTTTTGTTTATTATGTGTTATTTTATACTCGTTTCATTTTCTGGTTGTTATCTGGTTTATCTGGTTGTCAGAAAAATGTGCTTGGCACCTCTGCAAAACAATTGCTAAACACTATCTATTAGGCTGCCTATAAATCGTATTGTTTTTATCACCTCAATCTTTTTTAACCCTTGAAATAAATTTCAGGTCTTCAGGGAACCCCTACTATAATTACTATAACCATAGCTTTACTAAAAATTCGATGAGTGCAATCTAGAATCAGTAACTGAATTACAACTTGAAAATTATAGGATGATGAAATATATTGCTCCCAATACCTCATAAACCTCAAACTGAATTAAAATCTCCTTTGATTTTCCTAGTATATTTCCTAAACCCTTTTTTTTATACCCTTTTTTATCCAAGCCTTACGCCCAGTCACCTTATGCGGTGATCTCTTGGATGCACCCATTATCACATCCCTTATGCATCTAGCATTTATTTGTCCCACAAATATTTACAGAACAACTAAGTCTTGAAATCCCCTGAGGAAGCTATAAAGTGAAACGCGTTGGGCAATGAGACATTCCTCTAATGTGTATACCTACAGCTCAATTAGTGTGGTGGACATTGGGAAGAGATATTTAAATTCACAGTTTTAAAAAGTTTCTGTCTGACATTGCATTAATAAAATATTGCATACCTGTATTTGGTATCCAAATAATTTCAGCACATAGCGTCCTTTAGATCATTTTGAAGGTCTTCTGGTCCATCAATCTCTTCACTCAGTTGTATTGGGTCTGCTGATTACTTGGTTTTATGTGCATCTCTTCTGAATTCGTAGCATGTACACCTGACACTCTTCTGTTACTGTGTGGTATTTAAAATGTAAATTGGGATCATATAATGTGTACGCTGACGGCATCAAAATGCATCTGGATGTGTTATTTGCATGGTAAGTATATAGTAAGGCAGTTCAGCTTGCAAGATTATTAGTTAGCATTACAGCCTTGCATTTTCACCAGGTATACAATTTGCGTAGAATGTATTTGTTCTCTCATTTACAAAAATGTATGGTAGGTTAACTAAGTTCTGAACTTCTGATGAGTTTATGTATGTAAATAAATAAACTTGACTATAAATAAATAAACTTTTATTTAAAAAAACTTTGACATACAAGGTACATAAAAATGTATGTAACTTCCTGTAGTAGGGACTCTTCAATGTAGCTCAATTGTAGCTATAGTTCAATGTAGCTGTTTCTCATGCATACTGTATACCCCAGGGTTATATAACTAGGAAAATAATTAAATAAATAGACTTACGATAATATACACACCAGTGCAATGTTGTTGTTTCTTTGACTCTACAGGTACCTCATAGTTGGTTCACCCGTGTTATAAAATTGCCTCCATAGATACCATCATAGTGGGGATTGTTGTAACCGTCCAAATGACCAAGAACATCCACTTCAGGCAGCGTGGACTTTTATAGCAGCTTAGCATGTTTTCAGAGATATGCAGAAAATTTCCCTGCTCAAATGTTCACAAGCCCAGAGCATGGCAATAACATCTGCAATAAGTCAGAGATTGTTAGTTCTACATATCCAATGAATTGAGAGTAGGACCCAGAGCCAACATTAAGTCCATATTCTGGAGTCCTTATACTGATGGTAGGTCTTAAGGGCTTCCTACCCATGGGAAATAATTCCAAATTGATAAAAACCTGCAAGTGGGCTAGGGGTGCTAATCTTATTTGATGCAGTTAACTGCAGGGGTAGAACCACCATTATTATCTTCTTGTGTTGCTGCATTCACCAGTTAAAGTGAAAAGAAATATATTCCCCCTCTCCACAAACAAGTTTCATGGGATAGAGTGAATAGTCAAACTTGCATGACACAAGTGGGTAACCATAACTCTTTCTTTAAAATCATTTCCACATTGATATTAGGGTAATTTCCAAAGCCAACATTTACAACAATATCATTCTGGACTCTTTACAGTAATGATGCAAGCTAAAGGCATCCTAAAAAACACAATGGGGTAATATACATAAGGGGAAACATACAAGAATGGACAAAAAGCTTGAGAGATTGCCCATGGGCTGGGGCCCTAATCTTACAGAATGCAGTTGCCATTAAACAAGGGATCACCATGAGACTCCCTTTGTTTCAATGCATAAATCAGTAAAACGGAAAAGAAAAATAGTTGTTGACTCAAGAAGCTTCATACGCATTTGAGCCATGGTGCTTTCATCTTTCAATTTGCAGAAAACTTCACGTTGTTAATCAGTAAAAGGATTCTACATCATGTGCCCTTTCCAACAGTATGGGATTAAAAAACTCAATTTGTAAAAACCATCCCAAATTGCTTTTTCCTCTGTATTCATAATGAGAAGTGTGATTTATCTAGAGATCAGTCTGACAAGAAAAGATGTAGGTGCCCTTAGGGAGCATGAAGGTGAAAGGGCCCAAGATCAATACTCATTATTCACAGCTTTTCAAGATTCTTCTTAGAGATTTGGATGTCAAGAAGCAAAGATTGCAGTTAGATAACACCTCAGCTGTCTGATGAAACTGATGTGCTCCCTGTGCTATTTATGTCTTCATTGATCTAGCACGCCAAGTTTATTATTAGCTGTACCGTGAAAATAAAAACCTCACATGGGCATGTTGTTTATTGTACATTGTTAAAGGAGATCTGCGGGGGGCAAGCAGTATGAATGTGTGGAGAATCACTTGCAACAATATAGCTATATATAGGAATGAACTCCATCTCCAGCAATAATGTACACATAAAAATTCCAGTACCTCTAAATATTGAGTTCTGGGGTTTCCAGTGTAGGGTACTGTTAATGCTACAGCATACAAATACATTTGAGGCAATTATCCACATTTGACCTTGGGGTAACAAATTACAAAAAGCCCTTTTGCGTTTTTCAGAATGACTGTATCCTAGTTTCTAATACCAGCTCTGTAAAGACATGGTTTGATGGATTTTGTGTAGAGCAGGCATGCCAAGTTGGTGTTTTGGTCTTTGGGTTCTTTGGGGTAATCAACGGTTATAAGACTGAAAAAAATAAAAAAAGTAGTGAGGGTTTTAGGAGACAGAAGAAGACGGGTAGGCAAGTTTGAATAAATGGGTTTTGAGTGCTCTTTAAGGAAAGTAGGAGCAAGCTGAATAGGATGAGGAAGACCATTCCAAAGAGTCGGAGCAGCTCCAGAAAAGTCTTGGAGCCGTGTGATGATGTTATGAGTGAGGAAGTCATTAGCAGGTCATTGGAGGAGCGAAGAGAGTGAACTTCATTTGAACTTCAACTGCGAACCAGATTTTAATAAATTTTAAATTCAACCTGACCTTTGAAAATGCTTTTCTGAATACAACAGTCAGTCAAACATATGGGGAAAACCTACTACTAATAGTAAAGGTTGTTGTAGTCTGAAGCAGTGGTGAAAAGGGCAAATAAATGTCCAAAGTTTTGAAAAAGAATGTCAAACAATCTTATTTAGTTATGAAATTTCAGACAGATAGATCAAGACCCAAAGGGTGCCTTACTTAGATAATTGATTAGTTACCAAGCCCGTTTCTAATATATACAAAAAAAGAAGGAAGAGAGGAAAGATGGCTTTTAATGGCAAAAACATAAAATGATTTACTTGTGTTGAAACATTCTGAGCTATGCAAAGCCCAACTGAGTTGTCCACAAAATGTTGGCGATGCTAATGCTTGAGTATGTACATTCAGAAAAAACGTTTGGATAAATGTGATTTATAGTTTAACAGTAAAAAAAAATCAATATTGAACCTTCCATGTTAAGAACTATTTGTATCTGATTACTTTTTGTGTTTTTAAGCAGCCTTTGGTATTGTTATTGATGTTGATTATAGAATGTAGTCTGTAGCCAGAATGAAATTCTGTCCAACCACATGCAGATTTTATGAGTTCTGAACCACAAATTAACCATCAAAATGCTCTTTGTTTAAACACTTATCAGCTCCCATTGTTTATGCTGTATATTTGTAATTTATAATATTTGTAATTATACAGAATATTTGCCTTTGTAATTATGCAACTTGGTACCATTTCTTTGGCACACTTTCAACAGTTTGAAGTGATGTTATTTATTTGAACTAGTCAAGGAATACCGTGCTGTAATCTGTTTTGGCAGAAGGTGGTTTCTGATTGGTCAGATTGGAGGAAAAAAATATATATTGACAGACACCCATGAGAATGTGCCAGACATCCTTCTGTTGTCCTCCGCCTCCTCAATTCAGACTAAGGGCCGCTTCCAGTTTTTTTCATGCTCAAATCTCCAGGCAACAGCTGCACTGTGTCATTTTCTCATTAAACACCAGTGATTCCCATCTGAGCACAGAACAAGGGCTGATGTAAAAGGTGTTACCGGTAGACAAGGGAGCCTCCAGCCCAACTAAGGTTCCAGGAATTAGCTAATTCTCGTGTAACCCTTCAGTGACCTTGTGCGTGAAACAGTTTCAGTTGCTACACTTTGTTTTAATTCAAAGATTTTATTTGTTCTAACTAGGCAATAGCAAAAAAAGCATAACATTTGCATCAGTATGTTTTTATTTTTAGAACTGTTCACTGCAGATTTCCTTAAAATTTGTATTGTTTTAAATTTCAGTATTTTCTACTGCGCTTTTTTTATATACACAGTCAGTGTTATGAAAAACAAAACAATAACTGAAAAAAACATATTGAAGAAACAAAACAATAATTCAGTACATATATATTGTGCAAATAAAGAGCATTGTATGTTCAAACACCTGAGCATCTCAGTTTCCAGTTTAATTCTTAGAAAAACAAACAGCAAAAACAGATCAAGAAAAGAAGAGGAAGAAAAAGTGAGTAAAAAGCAAAAAGGAGGTGGGGGGTAGAGGTGGGTTAGGCAGTTCAGCAGTAACCCAATGTCATACAAACCATCTGCTTCAACAACATCTGCAAAGTATTTAACCTACAACCTCCATTAGTGTAGATGAGAGGTCAGCAAACTTTTTTGGCCACTAGGCCATTTCAGGTGTAGGCAGGAGCACACTAGGCCGGACTCTCTCTTGAGTCCTGCCCAAATGGCTCCGCCCCCACCAGGAACATCCCCTCAAGGGAAATCCCTCTCCTCCGCAATGCATATGGAGGAGAGGGAATGTTTCCTATTTACCCCGGCAGCAGAAGTATTAACACCGGTTGCAGTAAATAGAGAAGATAGCCACCACGCGGAGGCTCAAGAGTTGCATGTGGCTCCGGAGCTCGGGTGACTCCGGCCCATTAGTTTGTTCCGGCTCTGCTGCGGGTTTGCTGGCCGACATTAGGTCGAATTGGCCACGGAGCGTTAGGCAGGAACAAACTACCAGCTAGGCCGTATCTGTCCTAAAGTTTGCCGACCTCGGGTGTAGAACATTATTCTGCAGTTTGAAATTGAGGTAGCAATGTGTTAAACTCTGATGTAGTGCAGTATTGGATCCAGGAGAACCAAATTTGGGTAAATTTTTCAGCTTTCGCTGTTCCCATGGTCATCAGCTCCTCGATACAATAAATATCTTTTACTCTTCGCAACCATTGTCCAATGGTTGGAGGGCTTTCCTGCTTCCAGCATGCCAGTATGCATGCCTTCGCAGCATTCAGCAAATGGTGCAAGTGTTTATAACCTTCCTTAGACATGCTAGAAACATGAAGTAGCCCTAGTTCGGTGTTACCAGAAATATTTGTAGCCGTGAGTTTGCAAGTAATATCCGCCACATTTTCCCAAAAATTGGATAGCTTAGGGCAGTCCCAAAAAATATGTAGGAATGTCCCCGGGCTGATTTACATCTCCAACATTTGTTATCAAGGTAAGGGTAAATTGTTGCAAGCTTAGTGGGTGTTCTGTGCCATCAGGTCAGTATTCCATTGCCCTTAACGTTATGATGAATCCAGAATAGGATGCTTTATTTTATTATTTTAGATGTTTTTTGCATAATATTTAAATTGCAGGTTTATATTCCAGAGTTAGGAGCCAATAAGCACAGGCAAATATGATTACATTTGCTGCAATTATTGCTGCATAAAAAGTAAAGAGTCTATTAATTGGGGCTGCATGAAAGTTTATGGAAAGCCTTTGCAGAAGACCAACATGTAGTGGCTATCATCACCAGGACCAAAAGTGTGGGGGAATCTAATATTTAACCTGCCAATGGGTCTGGAATAGAAGGAACATCTTCCAATAGGTGACTGTTCCAGGTAAAACTGATTACTATTGGATTTCCATTACATTTCGTAGAACTTATAACTAATAAATTATTTGATTAGAAAGTTATAGTAGCTCAATGGCCAGCACAATTAATATTGCTTGTCTGGACATTATGTGCATGGAGTATGTGTATTCTCCCTCAACAAAAGAAAACAAATAAAATCCCTAAATAAAAGAAAAAATAATATTTCCTAAGTTTTTCTTTTTTATAGGTATTTTGTTTATTAGAAAATAATAAAAAAAATGTAATCCAGGAAAACTGAATATATAGCGTATTATTATTTTATATTTGCCACCAGATGAGAACTGTGAGTTTGTACTCTAGGGCAGGGGTCCTCAAACTACGGCCCGCTGAGGTTCTCCATCCGGCCCGCCGGCCGCCCAGGCTGCTTCTCCTGCTTGAGCTCTGGCTGCCTGCCATCTGCACTCCAGGGAACCCGGTCACGTGACACCACTGTTGCCGGGGTAACGCTGGAGCTGTCAGGCTGAAGCCATCAGGCAGATAAGGTATGAGCAGAGCAGAGACTCATTGCTGCCTTCATTCCCTGCTCACTGCAGCACAAATGTACATGATCAATGTACATTTGTAAATAGTATAAACATACTATGCACATTGATCATGTACACATGTGCTGCAGTGTGATCCAGCCGATGTATGAAGGCAGCAGTGAGTGACAGGTAGCAGACACTGACAAAGTTTTTTTAGCAGCCCTTTTTTACTTAATAAAAAGTGTGGGGTAATGTTGGGTGTAGGGTAGGGTGTATAAAAAGAAGCAAATTAATGAATTGCTTGAGATTATTCATGGAAAATGCAAGATAAATTTGCATTTTCAATACACACAGTGAAAATTCAAATTTATCTGTGCATTTTCCATGCAAAGGAATAATCTCAAGCAATTTTAAAGCCAAAGTAAACGCCACTTTTTTTTTAATGTTCGGCAAGTGTGCTGTGCATATAGTATTGTTCTTTCATGTTTTTTATACAATAAATACGTTTTGTGCAGTGTGCATAAGAATGTTCTCCTGTTTTTTTTCAAACTATAGTAAGGCCCCCCGACAGTCTGAGGGACCGTGAACCGGCCCCCTGTTTAAAAAAGTTTGAGGACCCCTGCTCTAGGGTTTCAGATTTTTAGAAGGGATTCTTGGGATCATAAATCATCCATTAAATATTTATGGGTAAAAAAGGGTTTTTTTTGCAAGGGTTGGGGACAATCTTTAATGTTTTAGGATTGTGGTTTGAGATTGGGTTCACTGGTGTTGCAAAAATGTTGCTTATAATTTCTAATGAGTTATTGAGTTTGTAAATGAGTCATGGCACAAAACAAGCAAAGTAAGCACCTTCTCTTCTTGCTGCCCTCTGGGCTTTTAGACACACTTTGGAAAAGAAGCTCTGTTAGGAAGACATACACATGCATGTAACATGAAAATACTTTGCATATGGATACTTTCTGAATTACACTCACAGATACATCCAAATACCCAATCTAACCCCCCAAAAAAACCCAAGACAGTAACATTTTTGTATTCATCTTTATTTGTTGTTTTTTCACTGATGGTGTAATTTTCTGTTTCATTGCATTATTATTGATTGAAACATTTTATGGTATAAAGTGTAAACATATCCTACCTAATGCAATTAATTCGTTTGCACAACATACACACATAACTTGAACGATGTTGATATTAATAAGGCATTTTAGGATGTTCTAACCTTGACACACCTTAATGGTGAAATGTGCCTCTTATATTGACCACTCAACGGTCAAGTGTCAAAAGACCACCAGTGACCATTTGACCACCATTGTGACCATTTTTAGTGTGTGTTGTGTATTAGTCTCAGTTCTCAGCACCTAAATGATGAATGTGATATATCTTGTTGGTTCTTGCTGTGCTATCATCACTACTGTATGTCTAAGAAAACAATATGATTTCTCAATGTGCTCTTTATAGCTAGGTGTTCACATTTATTTTGGTAAAATGTGGTTGTATAGAAAACCATTGGTAAACAGACTCAGAAAGCTAACCTAGACTGTGAAACATGTAGATTTGTTCCATAAACTGATCAACTGATTAGTCTTAATAGCTAAGACGTGTAATGTGCTTGAAGATAACATGGTCCCAAAGTCACCATTAGTATGAGAAACTATTTTTGTTCCTATGCCTAAGAACTAAGTGCAAATTTTCTTAGCATGTATTACTATCAATAGTATTATATGAAAGAGTGAAGTGCTCTTAATGAATGACTGCAACAATACACTATGGAATGCTCAATGCCTGATGTCTGGATTTGCATCATGCATCTATCACAATAGCATGGTCATATAATGAAAATGAGTGGAGAAGATACAATCTTTTCAATGCTGGGCGAAAAAGTAAAGAGCTTTTGGCTGGTATTATACTTTATGATGGCAAACTCTATTATTGCTTGATCGTGAAATGTCAGTCAGAAACCTAATTTAAAGGGATTGTCTACCTTAAGATTTTTTATATCTACTAGTTCATACATTTTATATTGAAAGGTCTGCACAATTGTGTTCACTTGCTTCGTACATTTGGACATGCTTGGTTGGTTTCTTAAAATTTATACAGCTGTATCCACATTATTGTTTACCTAATGCAACAAGTCTCACTTCTGGTATATGTAAATGATTGGCATGTGCATGGCAAACCTAGATTTTAAACAATTTGGTGAGGTAAGGGAAGATAAGGTAGCAATATACCACCAAACAAAGTGGACAATCCCTTTAAATATCCCTTATAATTCCTTCTGGCAACCATGACTTTCTGTATTTGGCCCAGGTAACCTGTGACCCTCCAGCTTTTGTAGAATCAAAAGGTCATGTGATATTCATCATGATTGCATTCTCCTAAAAAGTCTAATGACCATGTAGAAAACTAACATTAAAGCTATCATTCTAAAAGTGAATGGAAAAGTGGTGAAGTAGAAATTCTAGCTGCTAGGTAATTTGTAAATGTACTAGTTTTCTTTGTTTAAGGTTTACCATTAATTTCCTCATTCTGCTCTATCTTTTCAATTTTTTTGGTTGACACAACAGTTTCCTCAATGATTTCTTCATAGGTATCCCCTTTGTGAGCTGGTGGTTTGGAAATGCTTCTAGCGGCAGAATCGAATTCATCTTTTCTTGATGCGGCTGCTGTACCTCTAGAAGAGGAAGAGCTATGGCTGCGAGATGTGTAAGAATAGCTCTGGGAAGGATTTGGAGGCATGATGCTTATTCCAGTGGTGCTGAACCTGGTCTCTTCACCTTCCAGAAGTTTCCTAGAAATAGAAATATTAAGAACTTGTAACAATATAATAATATTCATCTGACTCATAGAATATTTTGCAATGTGAAGGACATGGTCCTTCCACCAATTTCTAATATTGATAATGCAATCCACAAACATCAGCATTTTTAGGTCAGATAGTTATTTCAGTTCAATTTCTTGCTTTGAATTTATATATCTCACAATACAATACAACCAAAGTAAAGTTGGCATATAAAGTGGCACTGGCCAGGACTTCAGGCTTTTTGAGTCTAGTTGTGCTTAGTTAGCAATACAACTTACTGCAAGCAATGCTGCCAGGATACAGCTGTGGGATTTCAAGAACAAAATTGATTTTTGTTTCTTAATAATTAAAAAAGAATAAAACTTTAATTGGTGGTCCTATAGTTTACATAATTAGAATTGGTGCACATATTAGGAATTTAATTTCACCTAGTTTTTTAGATTAATAAAGTTAGTGACCTCGGGAACTTGGAAATAGGTTTTCCAGCAGACGCCATTGTCAATAAACATAGGAATTGTATGGGAGCAGTGGAGAGATGAGTATTCTGTTTATTGCCACATGAACCGAACAACAAGATAATACCCTTTTAACTGGACTGTTACCAGTTTGTTTGAATAACCTCTATTGTCATTAGGAGAATGGAAGCCATCAAAAGTCATCTTCCAAACATAATTACCAGCTTTTTCAATAGATATTATATAAATGTTGAAAATTGGGAGCAGATAATGCAGTAGGCATAGCTAGGTAGTGTTAACCATCATGTACATTTAGTTTCCTGGGTTTTTTTTTTTTGGTTTAAACTCAAAGTCTGCTGTTTTTTAATACATTTTGGAATTGCTCACATTATGTATTAGGCACAGGTAAAGCTAAAGACAAGCCCTTGCATTTTCTTTGTGAGTCATCAATCTATCTATTGCAGGCTGGGATATACAAAATAAATAACTAAAATAATGTAAATTTTATTTAACATCTGACTCTGACAATGGATCTTTCCTACTTTTTGCAACTCATACTTCAACAAATATAATGAACTAGGTCATAAAGCCTTTGGACTAACATATAGGACCTTGAATATCTTCCATTTACCCACCCACTTTAGATACGCGTATAACATTTGATGTTTTTAAAAATGTTTCTGTTGGTTAAAGGTTATCCTAGACTCTGCCATGGATTTTCTGATAATTGAAAGACGAAGGTCCTACATACACAGGGAATTTTAAGCATTATTCTGTATAATTAGCTTTCCCCATCCCTAGTGCTTATTTCATATTGTGATTGCTTTTGTGGATATGCCAGAGAATAATGAATATTTTATAGACCATGATGAGATTTCCTACAATCAGCAATAAATCAATAACTGAATTTTTTTTTAGCTTTGGGGGTATGTAATCTTATTTGGGACTAATGGAGATGGCCTGAGCATAAGATTAAAAATCTGAAATTCTCATTTAATGAATTATTATACTGTAATCCGTGTGGCCTTGTGGATCTTTTATATGATTCAGCTTTTATTTATGCCAGGGTTGTCCAATGTTAGTTCTTCACATATGAGCCATATTGTGGCTCTTTGTTAATCATAATTTAATAAATTTACTGATGTATGTTGGGGAAATACCATAAAATCTGTTTGGATTCTGGCATCTGAACAAAAACTGAACAATACAAAATAAGAGATTATTCATTCTAATCAGGTAGCCTTTACATTCCTTTAGCCTTTTTGGTACATTCCTGTGCACATGGGTGTCAAAATGGGCTATCTAAAGCCAAAAATATAGGATGCCTGTTAATGAAAGACACTGAGCCACACATATTGCCGGTTCCCCTTTTTATTTATATGTTTCCCTTATCCTGTACATCAATACCTAAAAACAGAATGATTCTTTGTTCCCCATTTTTACATTCTGTGTGTTGGCCAGAGGGGGAAGTAATACAGCATACTTATGTCATACAGCAGAATTATGCACCATTGTTCTGTATATGTGTTAAGAGGCATTGCACCTTTCTCAGTTGGAGCTGTGGAGTTTGTGGTGTCAGCACCAATTAGCATCAATGCATGCTACAGTAACACCCACTTATTAGGTTGCCAATGTGTAGATGCTGTATAATAAGTGCCGGGTGTGTGCTTTTTAATGATCCGAATAGCCATATCTGGGCTTTGGGCATCCCACAGTGCCACCCATTAAGCTGCAGAATACTTTGGAGTGGCATAATGATGGGGGGTTGGGGGGAATAGTAGAGCTCTGATACTATCCAACCAGAATGGCACTAAATATGAAGAAACAACTAATTAGGTGAGACTGGATTGGGACAATAGAGCACATCCTAAAAGCAGGCCCTTTCAACATGTGCTGACTTTTACATTCAGTTGATGACGAAGCTCTCTTTCTCTTTAGGGCCTTCAAATCTAAACCCTAACTCACGCTTGACCTTCAGCTCATCCATGGACCTAAAGCTCAATACTATATGTTATGTTAAGTGTTTTTCAAAATAATATTAGTGTTATATCTTAATGTTTTGAAAACATACTAAAAATGCATGCTGTACTGTTACCTGTATGCAGCAATCTCAATGTCCAAGGCCATCTTGACATTCAGCAGATCTTGATATTCTCTCAGATGACAAGCCATCTCACCCTTTGTGTTCCTCAGCTCATTCTCCAGCTGATTGATTGCATCCTGTAATTTAAACGGTATATTCAATATATTTTGTGCCACGTTAATATAAAATTGCATTAGTTTAGGCTTTATTTCCTTGGTTTTATTTGCAAACACAATTCAACATTATATTGTTTTTATGAACCCTATCAAGCCTTCAATTAGCATTCACATATGTGTAACATGTTTGCAAGGTTTCAGGGAATATATTTTAAATCAGTGGGTTTTAAAGCGTAATTTTCATAATAGAAGTCTCCTTACTGAAACCTCTATAGTTTTAATACAATTATGAACACTGTAATGTTGATTAGTGTTATACCAGTTTAAGGTAAGTGACTTAAGCAACTATATATTAATTTTGGCTAAAGCTAATTTCCAAAAGTCATTGTTGCCTGGAGTTATCATTATTTAGCCAAGCTGTACTGGCTCCCTGAGCTGCTGTGGCTGTTATTCCCCTGCTTGGCTTCAAACACCACTTAGTTAATTTGCTTCTACCTATATGGGTTCTACTGTACCTAGTTTAGAGGAACATAATTTCCCCTGAGGCTGTAAGGATTTGTACAGTCTTTCCATTGCACAGTGCAAGAAAAAGAAAGCCAAAGTGATATATAACTAGGCTGCAATGGTTATATATGATACTGACTAAGACCATTAGACAACACATATTGCAGAGAATGATAATATAACACAAAAATGCACTTCTGGCCAGAAATGCTTCCAGTGACAAAATTGCCCCCTTTTTTTAAAAAAATGTAAATTTAATCTGATCTAGTGTGATATGACTGTCCCTATATTCTTTTGTTGTAGGGTTAAAGGACTATGCACAATTGCACTAGGTTTTTCCATCACTTTTTAAAGTGGTGTAATATATGTTTTAACTTTATTCCATCTCACAAGTCATGTTTGCTGTTGTTAAAATGGTGCTTGCATTTATTTCTCAAAACTCTTCACTTTAAAGACAGTGGGAGTTGTTTGCTTATAATTCCAAAAGATCATCATCCAAATCCTATTTACCTGTCTATGATCTTCTAAGAAAAAATCTAGTGTTTACAGATCTCCCCCAATGTAGAATCTTTAATGACCAAGAACAGCAATGGTTCTGTTTTTTATTCTGCTTTGTACAAGCGATGGGATGTCCCTACTTGTTCTTTCTCTCTCCATAGAACAGAACAGGCAGCACAGAAGAAAGCTAAACAGAATGTCAATACAGCGATTGGTCGCCTAAACATTTTGGGTAAAGCAGGAAGAGTTTAGACTCTTTGTCTAGCTCTTATTCCTGTCTGGGTCTCTGGGTTCCCTTTTTGTTTTGGTGAATATTGTCACTAAGATAAAAGTTAGGAGAAATCCAATATTTGGGTTGTGTTCAGAGCAATAAAGGGGGGAAATCATCCAAAAGAGACAGTTGTTCCACACAACTCTCAGAGGTGAACATTTTGTTTAATTTTAAACTTCCTTACACTTTCCTGTTGCATCCCCAGGATAGGTGATGAAGTGAAATCTCCCTAGTTGTGTGTGAACAGCAAAAACAAATAAATAACCTAAAAACTTTATTATCTTTGCTCTTTCAATTGTTTAGCTACATAAGGCAGAATGTTCATCAGAACTCTATTAGCATGAAATATATTTCATTTACCAAGCCAAAATGATACATACTTCTACTGCTAGACATTTGATATCTGCTTGATTGCACTCAATGATTTTAATGTGCTAAATCCGCAATTTGTGTATTCCGCATCTTGATATTTATTTCAACATATCTACAAGCACTCCAGCAGTCACATTTATATAAAGTAAAGGCAACATTGTTACTGTAGTGTTTACTGCGTACCGCTAGAAATCACATCAATTTTCATATCCTGTAATTCATTACCTAATTACATTTGCTGTTAGAACAATGAAAAATAATAATATGTAATTTAAAAGAATTATAATATTGTGTCAGCCATTGGATAGGTTTGAACTGCCGTTACAAACTCCTGAGTCACAATAAAATTGAATAAACTAGTTATAGGTAAATCTTAGAACAGATAAGCATCATGAATATGTTTTTCCTATACTTAAAAGTAAATTGCAATTGCTAGGAGAGGATTTAAAGAAGTATTTAATGCTCTGATAAACTTAAGATAAACAAGGTGCCACTCCCTATATAAAGATGGCGACTGAAGTTAAAATGGGTGGATCCCAGTTCATGATCAAACTGCTTCTATATAAGTCTCTCTAATCTCACTAAGAAATTCCACAAATAATTTATAGTAATCAGTGTATGAGCGTGGTTTGTTATTTAGTTTACCATATTAACATTTTACCTTTTTTAAATATCTTGTAAAAAAAAAAAAACTAACAAAAAATTGTATGTGGTAATAAATACGTTTTCCCCATTTTTTAATTGTATTGTAAGGATTTGTAACTATTTATCCCAAACTTTCTGGCTTAAAATTGAAGCTGCCATCAGAGAGCATATCCCGTGTATAGATTCAGCACTTGATTACAAGTTAATTGCCAAACACCACCTTCTTTATTAAAACATAGTTATATAAAATATTTTAGCGTCCTTATCTTCAACAAGCTAAGCTAATTTAATATTTTTATTCCAATATCCAGAAGTATAATCAAGGTATAAATTCCTTTAAAAACCTGCGACTTTAAATTGCACTATTGTTTGTACATTGTATTTTCTGTATGACACCTAATACTTTATTTTGTTCGTATTATTGTTTACGGAAATTGTGGATTGTGATAATTACACTGTCCCTTGTATCTTGAAAATTTTATATGATATGTTGTATTAGATTCCATGTTTATTATTTTTAACACTATTAAACGTTAAAAAAATGATTTATAAAAAAAAATTTCCACTTTAAAAGCATATTACACTAATCAGTCTTCAATGCTTATTCCAATTTGTATTTTTCAAAAGCTCCCTTGATAGTTGTTTGAAGTGTCTTTGTTAGAGCTGCCACTCCCTAACCCCCATCCTCCCCCTTCTCCTCCTTGGAGATATTTACTTTCCATGTACCACAAAGTGCTTTAATGAAACTGTTACATAAGGATCCTCATATATAATGCATTGTGTTTCCTTGTTCACTGCTATAATAAAGAAAAATGAAAGCCTTTTTTATAGTGACAATAGCACCACAAATAAAGCACAATCATTATTAATTATAATATGATAGGTGAATACTGATGAAGCTGAAGATGTGATATTATTATTTTTATTGATTGTTGTAGCAGTTTGATATACTGTTAAACTCAGCCTGGAGAGATGTAGCTTAGTGTGTGCATGCAGC
The DNA here is from genome assembly GCF_032062135.1 of Pyxicephalus adspersus. Lineage (NCBI taxonomy): Eukaryota > Metazoa > Chordata > Amphibia > Anura > Pyxicephalidae > Pyxicephalus > Pyxicephalus adspersus. The sequence continues at coordinate 19,578,401 of NC_092867.1, read as the reverse complement.
TTCAGCACCATGGACAGGGACAATCACAGATTTGAGATGGGGATTGAATTTAAATGAATGATTCTATGCTCTATGATATTCTATCATAATGTTTTATTGGTACAAAGTAAAAATGTTACCTGCATTCCAGTAGTCTCTGCTATGTGTCTTTCCTCCATCTCTTGGATCTGCCTCTCCAGTGAATCATTGGAACCTCGCAGGCTTTCCATTTCGATAGTTTTGGACTGTAGCTGTCTCCTGTATTCATTGATCTCCTCTCTGCTGGCTCTGATCACCTCGGAGCTACGAGATGCTTGTTCACTTAGGTTGGCATACTTAGATTTGTACCACTCATCAGCAGATTGCAGATTCTTGGCTGCCAAAGACTCATATTGTGATCTGATCTCCTTCAAAGCAGAGGTGAGGTCAGGCTTGGCCACCTCCATCTCAACAGAGACCTGGGAAGCTTGTAGCATGGCCATCAATTCATTGATTTCTTCTTCATGGACTTTTCTCATAAAGGAAATCTCATCCAACAGAGATTCCACTTTCTTCTCCAAGTCAAGTCTTGCCAAGGTGGCATCATCCACATCCTTTTTATGCGCCTTCAATGCAAACTCTGTTTCCTCTCTCATCCTCATCTCATCTTCATACTTGCCCTTCAGTTTCTGGAGATCATCTTCCAAGCTGTCCCTCTCAATGATGAGCTGGGATTTCTCAGCATTGAGGTCTTCCAGTTGGGATCTGAGATCTTTGAGCTCTTGATGATAGAGTTCCCCCAACCTGGAGGGCTCAGATTGCCTTTGCCTCAAAGCCAGTAGCTCAGTCTCCAACACCTTGTTCTGCTGCTCCAAATTATGGACCTTCTCTATGAACATGGCAAAGCGGTCATTGAGCCCTTGCATTTGTTCCTTTTCATTGGTGCGAATGATCTTATATTCATTGTTCTGGGCTGAAGTTTGGGTCAGGTCCAAGGTGTCTCCAGCAAGATAGCCACCAGGTCTAGCAGACCTCCTGTAAGAGGGGACATTGGTGCGGGACAGAGATTGGGACCTGTACCCTCCAGATATGGTGGTCCTAGAAGACCCACCACTGCCACCCAAGCGGCTGGTAGACCGAGGTGGGTCTCCAAAAATCTTCCTGTAGGAGGAGGAGAGGTAATGATCTGAACTGAAACTCATCTTGGAAGGCAGATGAGGGAGGGACACCTGCTCCCAGCCTTTTATACTGCTAGGCACGATCAATAGCTGGAGAAGAAAAGCATTGACTTTGCTTGGCACACTAGGTGGGTTTAACCTCTTCTTATCTGCAAAGCTGCATTTTTTGCATGTGCTGCAATTGGTTTCTCACCTCTGTAGATTGCAAACCAGCAGAGATCAGGAGAGAAGTCAGGCTTTTACTTTTACTGCACAGATGGAACTGTCCATTTTGCCGCAGTGCTGATGTCAGCGATCCTGCTAAACTCCCAGGGCGCCCCCCATTGCCTGCTATAGGGGATCTCCCTGTGCTTCTTCAATGGGTCACCCTGCACATCACATGGGAACCCAGCAAAGTGTTAAATAGAAATCTGCATAATAGTAAAATATTACACCAATCCCTGTTGTTACATAAACAGATTTCTCTGCCTATAATCCCATAATTCTTTCTCAAACTCCACTAGTGATAAATCCAGATGGGGAAATCCTCTGCCAAGTGATGGTTTACAGAGTTATATTAGTCAGTTCCATTTGCAGCACATTTCATCTGATCTTCCTGTAATGGTTCATTGCATTAAAGGGGAAAATTGTTTGTTGTATGTGTTTTGCAGTGTTAATTTAAAGCTGAACTCCAGAAAACAGCTAATCTTTTTATTGGAATTGTATTTCTGTCCATTTAGTTCTGAGAGATTTATGCAGCACAGCCAAGACTGTTGGAGCAGAAGACATGATTTTAATTTTCAATCTCTTTTTATTACATTTTATTTTATATAAACATGTTGATTAAAGATAAAAAAAAAACATTCATAATACAAAATGATTCTTCATTAATATATTTCAACAGATTCAGCAACATATTCATGTTTATTAACAAACTTATTGATCTCTTAGGAGACTTGATTTTATTTGCTGCAGAGGTCCTGTCTCTCCCCTAGTTTGTGACTGGCAGTGAAATCAAAATGCAGCAGAGAATTTATCCCTTTGAAACTCTGCTCACTACTGCTATCAGTATGTCCATTGTGAGCATAAAAGCACTGCAACACAGATAATAGGCTCTTTGCAATGCTTCATGCACTTTGAGTTCAAGCTCTGCTGCACAGAACATTGCAAAAAGCCAGTGCTGTTTCTAGAATAGAGTGAATTTAGTGATTGCCCTGATACAGACAAGAGGGGTTGCCATCTGTCATGCTTCCTTTAGGAGCCCTCTTTGTGTTTCTCTAGGCAACCACAGCACCTCAGGAATACCCTGCACTGACTACCCCCACACTAATACTAATGATAAATAGACAAATGTAGAGACAATCAGCCATGCCAGCAGAAAGGTGCATTATTTTATGTGTGTGTTTCTGTGTATGTATGTGTATTCAGCGTGTGTGCATGTAAGGGAACCGATGCTTCAAAGGAAGCTGTATGCTGAGCTATATTTTTTGCACATTACATACACCCAATCCCTGCACTATGCACATTACATACACCCGATCCCTGCACTACACACATTACATACACCTGAGCTCTGCAATATGCACATTACATGCACCTGACACCATGCTGCCTAATAATATGTTGAGACAAACATCTGTCCTATATACATTTATTAAAATAATGTACCTGTTCTGATTTACATACAAATTCAACTTAAGAACAAACCTACAGTCCCTATCTCATATGTAACTCGGTGACTACCTGTAATTGCCTATTTCCTGTTTTGTATGACACCTTTCAAGTAGATGAAGTACCTAAGAAGTAAGGTTTAATTTCTCCAACTGGAACATATACAGAAATAAAACACCAACAGATGTTCTAATCCTTTCACATGCATTTAGGCTCATCTCTGGGTAAAGATTAACTGATTCCCAGCCCTTCAAACCTATCCCATATCTTTTTCTTTAACTTCTGAAGCAAGATATACTGCCCTACATCTGATACCCAGATCCCATGCACACAAATGCGGGTAACAACTAATCCAACATGACCTATATGGCTACACTAACCAGTCTACTCCTGTCACCTTGTGTTAATGTCACCGCTGCAGTCTTCTTTTTTTGTATCCTACCAGAGAACCCTACCATTGGACAGCCATCTGGAAGCATGAGTGTCATGCAAGCAGTGACATGGAAACCCGAAAATGGTAATCGCCATTTTTCAAACAGAAGAAGAGAGCCATTGTGGGATTGAAGCATCACATGATACATGGGATTGGAACATATCATGTTTGCAGATTTATATGGGTAAAATAGAACTGTATTTACTGCCAGCATTGAGCTGGAAGATGGGGTTTGATTTTATCCCATATATCAGCTTTAATAAAAAATGCTTTGGTTAGCGTGTATGTTTAAATATGGAGATCTACAAAATGACCACTAGAGGGAGTTCTGCCTTTTTCAACCTCCAGGCAAACCCCACATACATGATGAAATACAATTATATTTTTCTATTTTACTTGTCAAAGGATTTATAATTTTGTACATGCAATCTTCAAAATACATATAAAAAGGTTACACAAATAATTCCAAATTATGCAGTTTTTCTTCCTAGTTCATCAATTTACCTTAATTATCTGCCTACCCCTCTTATCAGCACCTTCACCTCTGTCCAGTAAGGAAGCAGCTGATATACAGAGCTGTTATAAGATAGTGCCTTACTGGAGTGGGGTGAATGCTTTGCCCATTAAAATACTGGAAACTTCTATTAGTTTAGATTTGCTGAGCCATTTGCTGAATGTCCCCATTACCGAACTTTCTAGACAGAGGAAGGCTCTTTTGGCGCATATTCCAATGGCGGCCAGATGCCTCATCTCGGTACATTGAAAATCACCCACTCCACCCTCTGTTGCGGAATTGAGGACACGTGTAGGGGATATTCGGCTGATGGAACATTTGTCTTTTAGGCTCAATAACAAACTGGAGAAATTTGAGGAAATTTGGGCCCCATGGGATCAAGCAAATGCTACCAGTATTGTATCGTTGCTTATCTGAACCTTAAATACGCTTGGCTGCACTAGTTGTTTCCCTAGTGAGATCTTGGACTTCTTTCTCTTCTCGTCTTTTCTTCTTTTTCCTTCTTTCTCTTCTCGTCTTTTCTTCTTTTTCCTTCTTTCTTTTCCTTTTTTTTTTTTTTTTATTTGATTTTTGCAAAGGCGTTTATTTAGGAATGCTCATTTGTTTTACTTGATGCTAGATAAGTGCTGATTGTGTATTGATATAATCGATACAAAGGGTTGGAAAAACACAGGTGTATTTGTAATCTTGTTTTGTTCCTGTGGTTATGTATATATTTCATGAAGTTTGTTTTCATGTTTTGACATCATTCTGTGTTCTGCGCCTACCTTTCTCCTGTTGTTTAATATATGTTTTATTTGCTTTTTTTTCTTTGTGATCCTGCTTTGTTGTGTACTTGTATTATATATATATACTTGTATAAGTCTTCAGAAAAAAACATTATCACATTGAGATAACAGAAATCTGTTCTGCTCAGATCTCTTATGGTTGGGCTAAGTAAATTGTTATTTCGTTTTTTTTTTAATTTATTGTCAATGAGTATGCATTTGATTTGTTAACAGATTTTACATGAACTCCTGAAGAAGCGGACATCAAATCCTGCAAAATTCATAGAGTTTGGATATACTAGTGAGGCTGTATAAGCTTGGAATATTTTAGGATTTTGTTTTTTCATTGTGATAATGGTATTTTTGAAGATCTTTTTAAAAAGGTTGTTAATAAAGTTTCCTGGCATTTTATTTGGTATTGTCATTACTATTTGAAAGTGTTGTAATCATTTATTGCCTTAACATTCCCATCTAATCCCTGTTTTGTTTTGAGTTGTAAAGAATTGCTGGGATGTGGCATTACTTCTATAAGATGATATTTTGTTTTTATTTCACTTGTGTATTTAATGTTGGCCTGAACTTGTATTATGGCCTGGCTCTGTATTTATTGTTGTGATATACCATCAGCCCCAAGGCAATGCCTTATTCACAATGATTTTCCCAACTTGAATTGTAAGACAGAGAAGTAAAAGCTTTCTGGATGAGCAAACCCAGATTTTGTGCTTATCTATCAATTACCTCTGAATTCTAATTCTACAGCTGCTATATCTACAACCTAAAACAATTATAGAGCTCTGGAAAATGTCAATAGGATGAAATCATCACATGGATAAACTTCCATTATTCCATTATTATCTGGATAGACTTTGGTAAAGTGTGTACCTGTACATTCTGATAAATAGTTTATGTATTTAGTTTAAAAACCATGTTGCGCCACAGTATTGAGATTTACTTTTTTGAGGAATTGAGAAAAAGTTATGGCAGATTGGTATGGAAATAGATCTGTTAAATCTTATTTACAAAAGCTGATAAGATGTTCTATTAAGGCTGAACTAAACTTGAAAAACAAAAACATTCCATGTCCCTACTGCTTAAAAAGATGAATCTTCTGTTAAATGTTAAGCTGTGCAGCAATCCCATCATATGCTGGTCCTGGGAATAAATCATTTCAGCCGGGTCAATCCAGATGGCTGAAGACCTGAACCCAAAGATGTACGTTTAGTGGGTTCTGGTAAGGTTTTATTTTTAATTAATAAGTGAAAATGCCCAGTTTTTTGAATACAAGACAAACAAGATGAAAGAAAATTGGATTCATTTACTAAAGAAGGTAAGTTGGTTATATAATTATCATGCTGCAGGGGATTTTAGCTTAGTGAATGTGGTAAACATTTACTAGGCAAAAAATACCCAATCACCTGCAAGATAATTGCAGGATTTGTTGCTTGCATATAATTGCATGGCTGAACTCAGCAGAATCTTCACCTTGTTTAGTAAACCAAGTGAATTATACCTCGCAGAGTGATCATTTATGTTGGTAAAGTAGCAACCTAAACTCTTTATTTATGATCATCAAATCAGTTTTTTATATTGAATTGAGAAGCAAGTAAATATTATTGTTTTACTTAATAGCAATAGTTTTTAGTTTATTTATTTTCTATTTATTTTATTTATGTATGATGTTCTTGCACTATATTGCGCTATATTGTTATATGAATTTGCATGGCAGTAATTTGCAGTAAAGATATAATAAAACAAAACGACATTGATTGTTAAGTGCAGTTGCATTTTAAGTACTAGATGAAACGTTATCTAATATATTTGCCTTTTTAATAGGCTGCACTTTTTTTTACTAGTTGAACTTCTCTGCCCATGTGCATCTTACTTGTTAGGTATTGATCTAAACTATTGACCTTTTAATTTTGTTTGTTATCTTTATGTTCTTCAGCTAGAAGTCCAAGTTTCTGGTATGCTAGTGTGTCCCTGAAATTTCAGGACGGAATGGCATAAACACAATCAACTCACAATGTATTCATGTTTATTCATAAATATGTGCTTTATTCAAAATAAAACATAAAGAGGCTGCTGTTGATGAATGAAAATTTAAGCCTGGCTGTTATGCTGACTCTCTGACTTTGTGACATTCCTAGAACAAGTATGCATGCTTTTAATGTTGAAGTCAAAACATTTTATTGCAATACTTTTTCCAGGTCAATGATTTAAAAAGGGATCAGAGCAAAGGAATCAGCCAAGTAGCGTTTGCAGATTGACACTTAACAATGACAGCCTCCATGTTTACCTAAAATAAGCTCAGTAGGTGTCACTGTAGCTGTCTGTAATACCGCTGGACATAGAATGACACAATATTCAGTTTCACCCTGTGTATTGTGCAAGTTTTATTACCGAAAAAGTACCCATCTTCTAAAGGATTGCACCTGTTGTCTTAAAAAGCCAAAATAAAAAAATAGCGGAAAGAAATGCATTTGTGGGCTTAATCCAGGCATGTCCAATGTCTGACCCGGAGGCCAATTGCGGCCCATGTTCAGTTTTTTTCTCCCTGCCCGCAGCCTTTGTCATAAAATCAATAATATGCGGCCCACCAGCACTGTTGACCACAGTATAAAATACACGTGAACAAAAAAGCTATTTTATATTTCATTAGAGTTGATCAACCGCCTTGCAATTATCGGCCCGCTACTTGGCGGGCATAATCGGCAGGATGGGAGTCCCCATGTGTTCACAGGGAATCCCCTGTCATTATAGTGAGCGTGTGCTGTGCGGGGCCACGCCTACTCTGATTCCAAGAACATGCTCTGCACTGACTCCGTGCACATGGAATCCCTCAGGTCACCCTGGTGGGTGTGTGCTGTGCGGCACCTGCGCAGACCACATCCACACTAACCCTGGTTATTGGTCCGCCCCCACACATTTTCACCTCACCAAATTGGGCCTCTTTGCAAAACGTTTGGACACCCCTGGCTTAATCAATCATTATTTTTTAATTTTTCATGGTCTGCGTAGCTTGAGGAGTGTGGCCGGGTTTTGTCTGGCCTATATGTACTTTTCCATATCAGAAAGTTTTTACAGCTAGTGATCCCTAAAGCCAGTCAAATGGATTATTTCTTTACTTTGACTATTGTGATAAAAAAAAGCCACATAATTGGCCACCTTCAAATATTTTCATTGGCTGGTATCATCACTTTCTGGCAAATTTTTAATGGATTATTTAGGAAGGGCAGGCAGACCCTACAAGCTTGCACTTTGACAAGTTTGGGTAGCTAAAAGTCTGCCTGCAGCAGTATTCCTCAATAGGGTTAAGGTTAGGTTCTGGGTAGGTTAGGCATTAGGCAGGGGGAAGAACACTAGGCACAATATTCAGTTTTTGCACCAGGTGGTGGTGGGAGTGTTTAGATTAGGCATCTATTAAGGAGTTAAGGTTAGGCACCAAGAGGGGGGTAGGAGGTAAACTTCAGCAGTACCGTGGCATTTAAGCAAAAAGATCTGAACATGCTTCTGGGGTCAGTTCACATTTTAGGATTCATACCCAAGCTTTAAAGAGAATGACAATTATCAAACAAATTGAGATGCAAATCATTAAGGCAGTCAGTTAACAAAATCTACACAACAGCCTTTAAGTGTATTAGGGACCCCTGCTCTTGTAACCCTGGAGAGCAAGCTGTAACAGATTTACCTGGAGGTAAGATTGATGCTCATCGGGATGCTCAAAAGAACCAGTTATGTAGTGGAAGGGGCAGGTTTTATTCTGTTGCAGTGCTGATTAAGGAATTTATGGATGAATCTGTATTAAACCCGCCACTATCTGCCTTGCTGCTTCTTTTTAGCATTACTTAGATGTAGCACAGAAATATTAAATGTAAAACATAAACTAAACATGCAGGGATTGATTTTGTCCTTTGTTACATGTTTATTAAAATACAAAAAAAACTCCAACTGCTCCAGGACATTATCAGATAAGTAGGTGCAGAAAGGATGCAGCATCCAGAATGTAAGTGATGGTGTTGGCAGATGCAGAAGCAGGCATCACACCCCGCATGAGATGAGATATTTCATGCTGTTTGCTATCATTGTTGTAGCTGGAGGGGAACACTTTCAACATTTGCTCAGTGGAAAAAAAATGCTTTAAAAGAAATAAAAAAGCAGACAGAACAGAAAAGTGAAGATAACTTCAGTTCCTGACTCAACTAAGGGGAAGCACAGAAAACAGCCTATTATATATTGACCTTCAGGATAGGCTATCCAATAGGTGCATGTATAGCTAATCTGTAACACATAGTAATCTATTTTTAAAGCAGTGAATCAATATTCACCTAAATGACTAATGGGGGAGAATCTCCCAAGTCCATGTGTTTAATAGCAGGGACTGATTCTCTACCAGTGATTGTTTCAATAAATGTCAGATTCACTGCTTTATAAAGCAACCCCATGGACATATGACTTCAGATATGGCCATTATTGGTCAGATTGGGCACCAGTTGTCTCAGGTCAGTGCCATCCTAACCCATTGTGCAAAGTGAAGTCACTACAATCAGTGTAACATTAACATACTTTCCGTGCTAGGGTGGCAACACTTTCTCACTGCACCGTTTTGTCACCATTTGTGCTCTCATGACGGAGGAGGTGGTATGTAGTTTGCAGAAGATAGCTGGAAAATCTGATAACATTATTTGAAGTATCAGTTAACACAGAACAAGAAAGCCTCCTACCCAGGAGCTGCCACTATGTTGGAAATGGGGGGCAATAATAACGGCTTACATGACAAAAAATCTGCATTTACTGTTTTGATTTATTGATAGTCTTTATATGTCACCCTATATTATTATATTGGGACAAAAACATTTTTTTACAAAAAAAAAAAAACACTTTTGTTTTTTCTCTTTGTGTTTCCCTTTAGCCACACATTTACTGACATTGCTAATATATATGGCAATCGGCAACTTCACACCTGGACCTCGGGTATATATATATGACTCTGTATATATTTATTTTTAATTTTTAATCTAAGGCAGTGTTTCCCAACCTTTCTTAGTCGCGGCACATATTTTACAATTAGAAAAATCCCACGGAACACCACCAAAAAGTCAGACACGTAAATTAGCTACCTGCTGCCATCTAGTGGAAGAGTTTTTTTTGGTTCTGCCTATCACTATACATCGCTGGTATAGACAAATGAAGACAAATTTTTTGCAGTAAATAAATCATTTTGGGACCAATTAACTGAAATTGGATAATTTCCCACGGTACACCCGAAGATCTCTCAAGGCACACTAGTGTGCCGCGGAACAGCGGTTGAAAAACACTGATCTAAGGTACCTTTATTATACTTGATGTCAGGTAAACATCCTGCAACTGATTAGTTGTGTTAACAAGGGTTATGCTGATAGAAGGAAAGAGTGGATTGACAGCCAATGTACTTTTTAATATCCAGTCATAGGCTGGGGATAGAACAAGGCTTATGACTAATTTTTAACTGCAGAAAAATAAAATCAGGTCTCCTTTCTCCCTTGCCCCGCTACATTGACAACTTCTTTACAAGGCCCTTCCTGATGTGGTCTCCCACTTTTCCTTTACCCCTTCCTACACACTTACTCCCTTATTCCCTCAATTGGTTCTGTGTATGTTGCTTACTATATAAGGGTATTTGACACAATGATATTTTGTTTCAACTAACCTATGTTATACAATTGATTTTCCAAACTGTTACTCTATATATGTTATTTTTGCACTGATCATGTTTCCCCCTCCCCAAACTGTTGTTGAATAAAAGTTTATTGAAGTAAAAAATGAGGTTTCCTGCTCCACCAGACAAGGCTGCACTTTGAGGCACAACTGTGTAAATCACAAAACCAATGGACAACAATATAAATCTATTAGCAGTAAACCATCATCCCCTTGTATATGCATTTTATCTGAGTGATCAGCTGGTTGTCTGGAGTTTAGATTAAACTGTCAACTGCAGGACGTCTTCTGCAGGATTAGATCATTCATCCATAGTGTTTATAGTGTACCCTCTAAAGTTTAATTTAGGGTCTACAGTTTGTTTTGTGAGATATGAGCTGAGATTGGAGCTGTTTTGTTATCAGTTACCAGAATTGTAAAATGTAATCAGAAATAGATCCCAGAGTAGGATCAGTTCAATTTCAATATCCCTTCTATGTATGCAGGTGATAGTGAAATCTATCCTTGGACCCCTGGATCATTTCTTCACCATCTCATGTTTCTCACTGACTCTCAGCTGTGATATCCTTCATGGCCAACAAGATGTCTTAAACTTAAAGGACCCTGTTATGAAACAAAAGATGTAACTGTTTTAAAAATATAATAGCATGTCTGTATAAATTTGTTTTTACATACAAATTATAAAATAACATTTATATTGATTTATATATAATTATACATATATATATATATATATATATATATATACTTTGCAGAGACAACTGATGTAAGAAATTGGAATACTGTCAGGGAGGCCATATATATATATATATATATATATATATATATATATATATATAAGTATCCGATCTCAGCTCATATCTCAGAAAACAAATTATATATATATATATATATATATATATATACACAAAGTGTTGAAACCACAAAATTATTTTAGCTGGGTGGGAAAAAGTTGTAGGTGGGTGGTGGACCTTGTATTGTGACCCAACTCATCAATAACCACCAAAAAACAGCAGGGTGGTTACTGAAAAGTGCCGGGTGGTGCACATCTAAAAGGGGCTGGGGAAAACATTAATATTTATATTATATAAATAATATATTATAATATATATAATATATTTATATGTAATTTGTACTATAGATATTAATGTATGTATTGCACATTGCAGACTCTGGGCATATTCTCCCTGGCTGTTCAGTGTCTTCATTTTGGGACTCCCAGTTGTATCGGACAAAGTGCTCATTATCTAAGAATTATGGCTTGTATGTGATGATAAAACCCTTGGCTTTTTTATAATATGAGCTGTTTTAGGGCTGGTACACAAAGGCAGATTTTCATGTGAATGCATGTGATTGGACTTCAGATCAATTCCATCCGGTAAGAATGGTGGGAAGGGCAGAATTTCATCTTCAGTGTACTAGACCTAATATTTTAATTTCAGTATAAAAATGCCCCATCTCTAAACATATCGTTATGTTCTCATAATCCTGCACAGTAATCATTACACACAAAAACCCAGAATTAACTGTCAATAGGACAATTTGTTACAGTCTCAGCTGTCTGGCTTGCTGCTTTATCTTTCAGAACATAAAAGCAGGTAATGCTTGCTGAGCCAGTGATTACTTCACATAAAACTGTGGTTTAAACCTTCCTGCTAGCGAATACTAAGAAACAATGTGAAAATACAGCTGCTAGTTGTCTAGATAAGATAAATTTATGATTTAACAAACAAGGACATGAAGATAATGCAGACAGTGATGTGCTATCTCCACCTTGCCAAACATACTAGCTCCTTGTTTAATATTGCAGCCATTACATAGCAAAATAAATAAAGAATTACCAGCATGTCATATAGGATCATACATGAGGAACAAACGGAATTGCACTAACCCCATGGATTTTGAACTACAGTCAAAGGAACTGAGAGATAGGTTAATAAAAAAAGGCTATAGTCGCAAGTTTAAAAAAAACTCATATAGCAAGGGTAAAGGTATAAATAGGCAGGGATTAATTTTTTGTCATAAAAAAAAGAAAAAAAAAAAAAAGAAAGAAGCATGCCCTGAAACGAGAGATATAACAAAATATACACAAGAGCATGATGAAGTCTTTAAAATTTAAAAAAAATACTGGCCAGTCTTGTTAGAAGACTCAAATATAGGAAAATGTATTGGAAATCGGCCATCGAAACCTACCGTAGAGGCCCCTCTTTAAGGGATAAGTTAGTAAAGAGTCATTTTGAAACCCAAAGAGGTCAAATAAATACACCGAAAGTAACAAAATGCTGTGATAAATGCAGAGAATGCAATTAGATCTATGATCCTTTGGATAGTAAATTTGTTCTACCAAATGAGGTGGACTTCAAGGGTTGCGATCCAGTGACGTGTGAAACAGAGGGAGTGATATATCTAGCAATATGTAGTTGTCAATGTTACTATGTGGGCAAAACGAAATGTGAGTTCAAAAAGAGGATTACCAAGCACATATATAATACAAAAATGGGAGGATAATTACATCACTAAGTCACCATTTGGGACTAAAACATCATTTCAGTGTTGAGGAAATCAAACTTTTGGCCTTAGAAAGAAATAAAAAAGACTCTAGGGGTAAAGATTGGTAGAGAGTCAGGAGGAGAGGAAGGTAATGAGGAAAAGAGAGATTTGTTTAGTACTATCAAAAAAATGTGATATGTAATGTTGTAAAATGATGAAATATGTAAAGTATATCAGTGTAAGTTGTTGAGATAAATCTTAGTCTATGCAAAAAAATGCTTAGTCTATGAAAACAACGGGACAAGGCATCGGCATTGACGTTTTTTGAACCTTGCTTATAAGTAATTTGAAAATTAAATCTTGTGAAGAATAGGGCCCAACAGGCTTAGCGGGAGTATAGACGTTTGGCCCCTTCGATATACTCTTTCTGTGTTTCTTCGATATACAAGTTTCTGTGGTCACCAGGAATGCTGAGGGTGCGTGCATCGGGGGAACCGGCCTTAACGTTTTTTGAACCTGGCTTATAAATAATTTGAAGTTTCCCACCTGCAAGCCTTGGATATATTGTGCAGAACAGATCTGGTTTATTTCTTTTACCTTAGGATAAGCCTCTTAATAGGAAAGAGTTGGAAGATTGCTTAGCTAGGTTTTTGGCACGAAAACATAATTAAGCCCTGATGAAGGGAAACTCTTGTACAATACATACAATTCCTCTTTGCTCCTGAAGCAAAAGGGTTTATTCGCTGCATAAGGAAGGGATTCTGTATAGTAAGGTCTGTAAAAATGTGGAAAAGATTCCCTCAGGAAGTAGTTTTAGCAAGTTCTATAGATTGCTTTAGGAAAAAACTGGATGCTGTTCTTGATGCAAAGAATTTAACTGGGTATTAAAACTGTAAAAGGACTGTCACCAGAGACTGTTGATCCAGGAAACATCCGATTGTCTCATGGGATCAGGAAGGATTTTTTTCCCCTGTTGAAGTAAATTGAACCGGGCTTTATAATGTGTTTTTGCCTTCCTCTGGATCAACTATGTCTATAGGGTTTTATCTGAAATATTCTGGTCTCCAGCATTTTCTTTTTCCCTAGTGGTTGAACTTGATGTACTTGAGTGTGTACATCATGGATCCTTACCCCCCCTCATATGTTTTTGCGCAATACAACTTTGGAGAAGGTCCACATATAGTGGAAATTAAGTACTTTCAATGAAATAAGTCTCAACAGTATTTCCTGAAAAAGCAAATGCATCGGGGAAACGTTGAAATTGTATGAGACTATGTTATTGTGGCAATTTTCCTAATATGTTACATGTGATTTTAACTTTGTTGATTTTAAAAATACTGAATTAAAAGTTATGTTTTCTATTTTGTCTAAGTGCCTTAAAAATTCTTTTTTGAGTTTTGTTTTGGTTTTGGTTACCCATTGCATACTGTTTTCCTGCACCTCCCCCATTGTACGCCTGATCAGGCCTTTTTTTATACTTGTTATTTATAAAGGTTAATCATCTACAGACAATATTTATTGTACAGGGCTGTATATTGTTGGCTCTGTATAAATAATTTTAGAACTGAGGACTTCAGCACTGGTAGTTTTAGTGTAGATAGTAGTGCTCCACCTACAACCTCCCCCCAGCCATCCAATTTGGAATGTAATTCCTTGTGTGCATGCTCTCCAACACCAATCCTGGACACCAGGGACCACTCTTTCTTTGCTCCTAGATACCAACACTAAATTCCTAAGGAAGAATCTGTGTCTGCACAGCGCCCATCCATATCTGACTTTTCTCTGTGGTCAGCTTAACCAGATACCTAACAATCCAGCACAACCCTAACACAGATTTGTCAGGGCAAGCTCAGGTCATTTGGCTTGGGACACATAAACAATGATTGCAATAACAGACTGACTGCTACAGTCAAAACAATTTTTGAGTAATTATATCAAAACAATTTTGGCCAATAAATATATGATCTATATCAGCGGTCCCCAACCACCGGG